>NW_015386927.1:62106-118306 GCF_001527695.2 Protobothrops mucrosquamatus | reverse complement strand
AATAGGTGAGTAAGAAGCACAGGGACAAAAATAATAATAAAAATTGCAGTGGTTGACATGGGCTGATAATAACAGATAAGGGTCTCAGAGTATCATCCATTGCAAAATAATAATTATTTCCCTGAGATTATGAACTATAATCTGCCACACCAGTTCAAGGCAGGTTGGTGGGTAGATGTTTCTGAATTTTCCAGTCTACAGCTGATAGGCAGTGTCTGGCTCAAGGACACCAAGTTGGTTTCTATGCCTCAGGGAAGATTAGAAGCTGGGTCTTCGTGATCCAAGGCTATCATTTTCATCACTACACCACAGTTGCTCTCTCCCCTTATCTTGCTGCTTACTTCAGTTGACAAAACAACTCATAGAAGCAAAAGATGAAGCAGTCTCCAACACCTACTCTATGTTGTTATATTCTTCTAGGGTTAAAACATTAATTATTCATATCTTCAGGACAGTGCTATAGAAACAGGTGGGGAAATGTCTTATTTAGTTCAGTTATATGCTTATTTCTAGCTATGTTTGTATACAATCACAGCCCTAATTGTTGTGTTGGGAAAGTAATACATTCCATCGTTCTCCCACATTGCACATGCTGGCAAGTGCTACTCTCAGTAGTACAACAGCTGCTGAACCAAATTACCTTCCCTGATATATATATATAAATGTCATTATTTTCTTGTATTTTTGTTTTGTTGCTGTGTAAATTAGTTACAGGAGATAACTGGAAGAGATCTAAGAAGCAGGAATCTACTGCTCTTTAATTCACATCTCTGAAACCAATCATTGCTTGGCTTTCAATCTCATCTGCCTGAAAAATACTATTTATCCATTGCTGCTGAAAACAATTTTCTCCCTTTCCTTTCCTTGTCATGTATCCTTATCAGCCCATTGTTCCCTCTGGAAGGATACAAAAGATTAGGGCTGTGCAACACTTCAAATTCAGAGAAAAAATAGTTCAGAGTTCCCATGAGTGCACATATAGTATCTGTCTGCAGCTGTTTAAACCAAGTACATTTTTTCCTGGCATTGTATTGCAGCTGCAGAAAGCAGTCTTTGATCCCAGGAAAAGGTACAGCTACTTTAAGGAGCTACTGACAAGTGACACCCTGCTTTATCACAGAACCCTTGATGTAGACAGCCTCACAACATGCTATTGAAGACCCTAAGGGTCTTGGCCATATTTCAGTATTCTTATGGAGGCTACTGTAATGCACATTTAGGATTCTATGGGCTTTACCCACATTAACTCATGAAGCAAACGATGACAGTTGTACCTTGGAGGGCCTTGGACATTCCTCCAGACTGTGAGGAGGGATGATATGGAGGAAAGCACATGGTTTGGAAACTAAATTAAGTATAATAAAAATGGACCCTGTATGTTGTTAATATTGTAAAAGGCTTGAGGTTACAAGGATGAAAAGACATCCTGCTCTATAAATTGCAAAGCAGTCTGGAGAATTTACGTATTAGATGTTTGTAAATATTATGATTTTAGACATGCACTACAGTTGTGAACTGTTACTACATATGACAAACTGGCAGCTATATTTTCAAAATATGCTGTAAGTAGCAGAAAAAAACACATGGCTAATTGCCTTCTCCTTTTTATATGCAATACGAAGATGCTGTGTATTTAAGAAGCTATAATACTGTATAAATGTGGCCACCAGATGGAGACCTAACACCTTAAAATGGGTTTTTAAACTTTGTCAGACCACAGATGCTATTAGTTGGAGGGGGGAGGTTGGAATTCCTGGAAACCCTAGTCAAGAGGCCAAGTTCTAGTGATGGAAAATTGGCTGGGTCTGAGTAAATTATTATTTTTTCTCAGTCTCTCATAGAATCCCATTAAGTTCTCACAGAACCCATTTTGAGGAACCCTTCCTTAAAAGAGTGCCTCAGTCAGGCTCTACTCTTGGTGATTTCATGGGCAGATGCGTCTGTGACGTTTTCTTGACAACATGACCTTGGTTCCCTTTTTAAAGTCAGCTGGAAACTACTATCTAGCTTATCCTCTAAGATTTTGGCAATTACACTCCTTATCAGCAGCACAGTTATTTGTTTAGTCTCACTTTCTTGCTCATTCCTCTCAGCTGTCCTCCGTTCTCTTTTCCTCATAAATACAAATGCTTTCACTGCTAACAAACACAAGAGGAAGAAAACTATCAGCAAAAAGCAGGGTAAGCAGTTCTGCCAAGCAGAACAGCATCTGTATCTGTTGCATGTGAATTCTCTGATGCCTGACAGTGCCTCCCAGGTGGAATCTAAAAGTAATTCACAAAGGGAGGAGGGTGAGATTTATTTATTTGCAATATTTATAACCTACCCTAATTCTAAAGCATGCTGGGTCTCATATAGCGAATATATCACAAAGAAAAATGACAGCAAAGTCCTCTACTCAACAAACATACCATAATTACCCTCTGCCAGCCCTTTATGTTAAGCCAGGTCTGGAAACAGACACCACGGACACTACTAGGACTCCTCTTATTGTTACAGGCTATAATAACAATATCTTGAAATCCTGCCAGAGTTTCCCTCTGCCCCTTCTTATCCCAACAGAATCAAAGCTGGCTTATTTTGAGCCTCTTTCTCATGCTCCCTCCTTTCCCAGGAGCTGGAATGTTATTTACTGTCAGTGTCTCTTATTAATTAACAGCTCTTGCCTACTTCAACTTCATTTCTGTTTTCCTCTACACCCGCAATCAAACCAGTTGGAGCAAAAGTTTTATTGAAATAGCATTTACTTATTTGTAGAAACTAAGAGGTATGCATCTCTGGGAACAGAGTATTCCAGAAGTGGAACAGAAGACTGTCTTCTGGTTCTTCCCACCCCACCCCACCCCAGTATTTTCCTCAGGTGGGATTTTCAACAGGTCTTCTTTAAAAGATCAAATCAGCAAATTTAGTTCTGGTAAGGTATAGCTTCATTATCTGGTGCTAGACCAAAAAGAGACATTCTAAGTATTAACCAGCACTTTCAATTGAACCTAGAAACCTACTAGCAATCAATGTGGTGACTTCAGAATTGGTACTATTCTACACTGGAGAGTTGTTCCACTAGTTATCCCACAGACTACTACATTCTCTATCTGCTGCAGGTCTTCTCCAAAGACAGCCCTGGGTATAATCAGGTGTAACTCAGGGGTGTCAAACTGGATGCGTCATGGCACCTACTCCATTGCCAGCAATGGAAAAAAGCCATGATACGTCACAACACATCATGTGATGTTGTGAGTTTGACACCCCTGGTGTAACTTATCAATGTCAGGGCATCCTTGGATAGGGTTGTACTGTGAGCCAGATTTTGGACAAAAAAACCCACTGGCCATGTTTCTATCTGCTGCTTGAGTAGAAACTAACAGTCCAAAAGGATGCGTACACACACACACCCAGTTGCGAACTACATTCTTCAGAAGGAGTTACTCCATCCAGAGTAACTATTAAAGCCAGTGTTATGAGGTGATAGACACATTTACTGATGCAACTTTGTCTTCTTAATTCAAACTTTTTTTAGTCCATTCAAATCCTTATGATCTGAATATTTGACACAGGTTCAGGACTTTTATGGCATCTTCAGTTCATCCTGCAGTGTCAAAGTATGTAATAATGAAGTAATGGATAACCCTTTTTCCAGGAGTTTCTATAGACGTTGAGCAGCACGGGTGG
This sequence comes from Protobothrops mucrosquamatus, assembly GCF_001527695.2. Classification (NCBI taxonomy): domain Eukaryota; kingdom Metazoa; phylum Chordata; class Lepidosauria; order Squamata; family Viperidae; genus Protobothrops; species Protobothrops mucrosquamatus. The sequence goes on along the minus strand of NW_015386927.1, from coordinate 114,637 downwards.
AGCCCAGAGCCCTATGGAACTCTATATTAGCATTCCCGTGGAGTCAACCTCTTTCCTTTCATGACCACTGACTGGAATTAACCATTTAGGAAGAGCAGAACTACAATAGAATACATGTAGTCCTCGACTTATGACCACGATTGAGCGCAAAGTTTCTGTTGTTAATTGTGACATTTGTTTGGTGAGTTTTGCCCCATTTTATGACCTTTCTTGCTATAGTTGTTAAGTGAATCACTGCAGTTGATAGTAACACGGTTGTTAAGTGAATCTGGCTTCCCCATTGACTTTGTCAAAAGGTTGCAAAAGGTGATCATATGATCTTGGGACACAGCAAGGGTCGTTAAGTATGAACCGGCTGCCAAGCATTTGAATATTGATCACATGATCATGGGGAAGCTATAAAGGCCGTAAGTCTGAAAAATGGTTGTAAGACACCTTTTTTCAGTACCTTTGTAACTTTGACCAGTCACTAAATGAATTGTTGTAAGTCGAGGATTACCTGTAGTACCCCCGACTCCCAAACCTTCTAGTCTATCCAGAAGAATTCCACAAGTGATGTGAGAAAAGCCAACACATCTGGGAAAAGAAACTCTTAAAATCTGGCCCAGAAGGCAGCATTGACAAACTTACTTTTATATTGTCATCAAGAAAAATACATGGGCATAGACACGATTAATGCTGTGTTTTATTGAATCTGTTTCAGTGTTGCCTTTTTGTATTGTATATTTTTGATTGCTCAATGGATGCAACATTGAGATATGTTTGGATGCCAGATGTTGAGGCGCCACTCTCCACTGCCCCATCCAAGTTGGAAAGACACTCCTCCAGTACTTGGGAAGATCTGGAGATTATAATGTATCCAGACTAAAGACACAGAGTAGTCTGTTTACTGATGGTACCAGTAATGAAAAGAAGTTCCTTCTTTTGCAAAGACCCCATTGTATTTGTGAAGAAATGTAATAAGTACATCATGTTGTTGTAGAGGCATTGAGAAAAATACTGAATTAAAGCAGATGTTTTACAGTGACCTAAATTTATGATGTTCTGGGAAGAAATTATTGCACGTTACAAAAATGCCATTTGTGGAGAAGTGTGTGTATGATATATTTTCAAAAACTCAGTATACTGTTCTATAAATTTCTACAGGATTCTTCAGTTTGGAAGATAGATTCGAAAAACATATAGTTGTCAACGGCGGTTTCAGTTTCTCAAATTTTGAAATATGCATATATTTTGAACAGTATTACATTCTGGAGACTTTGCATAGTATAATTCTCCTTCCCAGACACAAAAAGGATCTTTTGATAATTAGAATGTTTTGTATTTGAAATATGATATGATAGAATATAGTATAATGAATTAAACCTAACTCCTGCCACTATTATGTAGATTTTAAAAAATTGTGGTGTACTAGACTAGGCCAGGGGTCTGCAACCTTACACACTCAAAGAGCCACTTGGACCCGTTTCCCAGAGAAAAGAAAACACTGGGAGAGGCAAAACCTGCGCGTGTGAGGGGCGGGAGCTTGATGGAAGAGTTTAATTAAAAAGAAATAGAGGCTGCTATGCATGAGTGTTTTCTCTCTCTCTCTCTCTCCCTCCCTTCCTCCCTCTCTTTGTCTCTTGGTCTGCCAGTCCTCTTCCCCCACTGAGAGAGAGAGAGGGGGGGGAGCGCAAGTGCCTCTCTCTGTCTCTCTCTCTCTGTCTCTCTCTCTCTGTCTCTCTCTGCAAATGGCGGAGGAGGCTGGGAGCCACAGGAGAAGGCTCAAAGAGCCACATGTGGCTCCAGAGCCGCGGGTTGCTGACCCGTGGATTAGGCTGTGAATTGGAGATAAGTATCATCCCTTAGAATCAGACACAAGGGCAGGGGAAACCATTCCCTCTTTCTTTTTATCCTGGACTATATCTGGCAAATTGCATTTTATTCCTTTTTCTCATGCTAAATTAACACTATGGGCTAATCTAGACTTTAAAGTTGATTAAAAGTACATTATATGGATTTGGATATATGTTTGGATTTTTTTTACTTTAGATCAATTATTGGACAATGATTATCCTTTAAAAATATTTTTCTTTGTCAGAGGATCAATACCATATTGATATCTTAATTTGAACTAGTGTCATTTTCAATTTCAGAGACATCTCAGTTATTAGAAGTGATCATTGAACCTTAGGAAATAAAAAGCCTGCAATTTATTTCTATAAATAAGTTGTTATTGATAAATCAGTTTGATATCCAAACTGTTTGAACATTAGAATCAAACATTTCAGTAAATCTTAAACTTAAGTCCTATTCAACAAAAAAAGTTATACTTTGGGCTTATTGGATCCAATTGCATTTGTATTGAAAAGAAATGAATAAATTGTTACGTTGTTGAAGTTTTAATGAAAATAATCCTTCATTAAAGCACATGCTGTTGTAATGTTCTAAATCTGTTGTCTTCTGAGGAGATGTAATGATATATATTCATTTGTTTTGGGGGCAAAATTTAATATTTTGGGACATCCGTATTTTTGGAACAACATATATGGAAATGTATTCTCCATGTCCTTTTTACTGCTAAGAGACTTGTCCTTTTACACTGGAAAGTTGCATAGTATTTATGGCCCTAATTACTGAATGGATTGAACATATTAGCTGTAATTTATGAAGGAGTTGTTTACAGACATTGATTATATATGGACAACTACAATGAAATATGGATACCCTTTATGGAAACCGCAGTGTAAAAATGTTAACTTGGTATGAACAAATATGGAACAAATTAGTATAATTTAGGAATAAGAAATATGGTGTATATCAGACATTGAAGCAGGAAGGTACAACAAGAAATGTTCACATTATCAAATGATTAGTTCCTCATACAAAGTTTTGCTTAAGAGGAATGCAATCATAATAAATGAAAAAAATGCCAAACAGGTAGATTTTTATAAACAACAGAGCTACCCAAAATCAAATAACTAATGTAAGATGGGTGTTAGAAAGAACAAGAGACTATACAAAGGAGGTTTGTCTTTAATTTCATTGGCAACTTCAGGGCCTTTGACTATGTGGAGCATGCCAGAATGTGGAACCCATTAAGACTAATGAATATACCAGAAAACTTGATTATTCTACTGGGAGATCTTTTCAATTTAGAAGGTGCTACCATAAAAATGGGATTTGGGGAGAAAAAAAAACAGGACAGGAACTGAGAAAGGGATGCATTAAAAATGGCAGGATTGGAAAACATGACAGCTGGAATCAAAATTGAAAGTGGAAACATTATCACTTATTAGTTAAAAATAAAGATGTATCATAAAATTTATTATTAAACTGCCTTAATATTTTACATTATACAAACAAACTAATGTCAACCTGCATGCTTTTTGAATTCACACTTGATGGGGAAAAAGTATTTGATAACTTTGACTCTAAAGGTACACAGAAATTTGGAAAAGTAAAGTTTAATTTTAGAGAGGAAGGCATTGGTGAGCATAGACAACATCATGAAGAATAAAGATATTATTTACACTGACAGCAATTAAAATAGTTAAACCAATGGTCTGCTTAATAGTAAACGCATAATTATGAAAGCTGAACACTGAATGAGAAAGAAAGACTTTAAATACCTTTGAATTATGAATTTGAAGACAGCTATTATAAGAGTACTATGGATTGAAAGGAAAATTTATCAGTTCTGGACCAAATAATAGTTGACTGCCCCCTTAGGAAACAATTAGCAAGTAGATAGTCATGCTGTGTATTTTAGACATGGGATGTGAACAGATAATGAACTAGAAAAAAATGTTATATTTGGCAGGATGAAGAAGTAGAAAGGGAGTATATTGGGAAGAATTGCTAGGATTAAAGGAATTACAGAATTGTCCTTGTAAGAGCTACAAATTATCACTAAAGACAAGCCAAGAGAATGAGCATTTGTTCATATAATCAACAGGAGTGAACCCAATTCAGCAATACCTAACTATATAGGAAATGTGTACAATTGCATCCTGGCTAGTGAGCAAGCCTGTGAGAATAGTTGAAAGCTTTCCACCAACTCTTCAATATTATTTAGATTCCAAACAAGAATTCTCTAATCAGTCCAAAAGATTGTTTATAAAGTCCAATATTTTTATAAAGGCCTTGGTGGAATGGATATTTTGGTGCTTAGTACCAATGACAAGGAGTACAAATGTGTCACCAAATTCCTGCTTTTTCTTCAGACTTTATGTCTCACTTGTGAATAGAGCTTAGTGTTGTAAGATTCTGTGAATAAGAATTGAGATTAGCTACCAAAAAAAAACAAAAAACCCAAAAAGGAGTAATTGCCAGAAAAAAACAGGATTGCTGGTTGTGGTGTAGGAATAGAAGTGTTGCCTGGGATCTGGGAGATCCTGGTTCATGTTTCCCCTCAACCCTAGAAGTTCATAGGCTTGTTACTACGGGAAAAATTGGAGGATGCATCCAGTTTTGCCAAGTAAGTGGACTGAAAAATATCATGGGATAAAGCCAAACTGAGACATGAGGTTTTCAAAGACAACAACTAAGATAAGGGCAAATGGTTGGAGTATAGTACTCCCAATTTCAAGTGATAGTTGACAATCATTTTTGGGGAATGTCATACAAAACACCAGGGGGTTTATGAGTTGGTCTGTGGCCTAGTTCACGTGTAACCTATTATTTACAAGACTACTCATATATTCAAGTACTAAGACCTATTTTTTCTTTCTCAAGTACTAAGACCTAGTTTTTCTTTCTCAATACAGTTAGTCCTCAACTTACAACAGTTTATTTGGTGACCAAAGTTACAATGGCACTGAAAAAAGTGACATGAATTGGCAGTTACAGTTGTTTCATACAGTTGTTGCAGCATCCCCACGGTCGTGTGATGATGGTTACAGTGTCCTGGGATCATGTGATCATCTGCAACCTTCTGATAAGCAAAGTCAATGGGGAAGCCAGATTCACTTAACATCTGTGTTACTAATTAACAATTGCAGTAATTCACTTAACAACTGTGGCAAGAAAGATCATAAAATGGGGCAAAACTCCCTTAACAATTGTCTCACTTAGCAACAGATATTTTGGGCTCAGTTGTGGTCGTAGGTAAAGGACTACCTGTACTTCTCATTTTTGTACTCTAAACTATATGTGTTTTTACAGCTAAGTGAGCCTGAATAGGTTTAGGACTAATTGACATGGTACCTGTAAAAACAAACTACTGCTTTTACTAGCTAGCATTTTTAAAATTCAGATAATTGTGCCCTACCATTTTTAGCCTCTTATATGCATTTGATGAACCAATAACTTGCAAAAATCCCTGCTATAATAATGCAGTTTACCTTTTAAGTCACTATGACACCAAATATTCCTTGTTAAAAAATAAATAAAAACAAAGTCAGAGATGGCAGAAGAGCATGCAAAGTGAAGCAAAGTTTGCCACTTAATGTCTACACCAGGAGTGTCAAACTCGCCACGTCACATGTGTCACGACATATGGCAACTTTTTCCCCATTGCTGGTGGGCGGGGTTTTGGCATGACGCATCCGGCCCGCAGGCTGGCAGTTTGACACCATTCCATAATCCCTTCTCCACTAAATACTAGTTTCTGCCTATCTGGGAATGTTTTTAAAAGGCAGGTGTCTTGCTCTCCTATGCAAAAAGGATGGATGGGCTGTCCCCAGTCAGTCAACAAAATTAGGCTAGCCTTGCAACTGCAAGCTGAGCTAACTCTTTTCATAAAAATGGTTGCCTATCAAAACAGGAAAGATGAAGACGCTAGTCCAGTAAAAGAGCTATTAAGGCCATGCAATAGGATGTTAATAGCTCCTGTTTGTCCAACCTTATCATTTTTAGATTGAGACACCAAGCAGGTGAAGGAAGCATGTCCCAATTTATTTTTGGCTACTGATCTGTACATTCCCAATGAATGGAAGAAACACCAAACTTGGGGTAGGGGAAGGGATTCTACATTTGTTTTGCTTCCAGTTGCACCACGAAGGATTTGTGTCTGACTTCCACTGGATCCTTCTTAAGCCAGCTATTGCAGCCCTGAAGCATTCAGTCCTCAGTCTTGCCCTCACCAAGTAGCAGAGGAAAGAACAGACTCTTCCCTGATAGCTTCCAGCAAAACAATTCAGTACTTATTAAATTATCCCATAGCAGAAAATGTGTTCTGACAGGCAGGTGACTGGAAGAGAGTCTCTGAGGTTTTCTACATCCTTTTAAATGGATGGCTGAAATCAGGTAATCCACTCTAATTGGATCATGCCTCTGGGACACCCCTCCTTTTTTCCCCTCAAATGTATTATCCTAGCAGAGGAAAAAAAGAAGCAGAGCCACTTCAGGTGTTCTAACCATAATATAGTAGGTTGAATATCCATTATCACCAAGCAGTTACAAGAGACAAAAAACTCTAGAAATGGAAAGTAACGATAAGAGAAACAGACAGGAAAATAGGCATTAAAAGAAGCTTTTCTGCAAGGACTGACCAAATCCTAAGGACCATCAAATATTGCATATCCCTTGTTGGATAATAGTCTACAAATACGCGTATTGATCAAAATTGCTGGACTAGATATGACCATAGTAAGTGTGTAGGTTTAGCTGTCATTGTTGGACAGGCATTTACATTTAATAACAATAAAAATATATGTGAAAATAACTAAAATGCTACATTCATTCCATAATTTGGGGGGGGGATGTGTATGTCTTCCTTTCCTTTTCCCCAAACGTAGTCCCCCCCACCCGCAAAACCAGATGCAGAAAATCATTCAAGATAAAAGAAGCCATAAAGAAAAACCCCACAAAAAGTTCAAGACTTCAAAAAAAATAAAATCTCATGTACTTACTTACAAAGGCACATTCCTACTTTCTTTATACTGATTGAGGGCGATTCAATCTTAAATGCATTGAACTGCCATCATCACGTTTTGATAAAAGACCAAGTGACTTTGCCTGATGATTCATGTTGGAAAATTGGAATATTTATATTAGGGTAATATTCTTCATATGCAGCCATCTCCTACATTTTCATAAGATGGATGAAACCAGAATTGCTTTAATTCATGGAAAAGAACAAGATCCAGTAAAATCTCCTGCTAGATACAAAATTGCTGTGTGCCCCTCCATGCAATTTCAAAAAACTATTCTGGAGGGTGGACTTCCCCTCCTCTTTTATAAAGTAGAGTTTTCAAGGCACTCAAGCCTTGAATAGGAAAGAGGAATGGGCAAATTCCCTCCCCTGTCTTCTTTCAGATTAAACTTCACATCCAACACTGCATGCCAAGAGAGAAGGGCACATATAAAGCATACGCTGTGAAATATGGAATGCGGTAGGTAATCTTGCATATGTTGAAATCAAGAATAGTTGAGGTTTTCCTCCAAGAGAATCATGGCTAGATCAGGAAAGCTGACGGCCAACAGGACAGTTGATACACCAACAGAATATTCTAAAAGCTGTGAAATTGTGATAAGAGACTTGGTAAACCACTGCCTTTCCATTTTCCCATTCTCTTAAGATCTTCCTGGCTGACAATGCCACCCCGAAAAGTTGGGAGCCAAGTCACCATGGTACAAAGCAGATCTTTGTGTTTATTTCAATTTATTGGCTGCTAAACTCCAGTGGGCTCCTTTCTGTTGAAGACCTTATCCCAGGTTTATATATGTATTGGCTTAGTGTTTGTTAGTAGCATGACTTCAGCCCTGTCGGGCTGCGTTTTGGTGTGTCTTGATGACATCCTAATCTATACCGAGAATATGACAGACCATGTAAGCTTGGTGTGAGAAGTATTGAAAAAACTGCTGAGCGCTAAGCTTTACATCAAACTGTCTAAGTGCGAATTTCATCAGATGTGTCTGGACTATTTGGGCAATAGAATCTCCAATGAGGGCATTGAGATGGATCCAGCCAAAGTGAAAGCTGTAATTGAATGGCAACCTCCAAATACTCGAAAGCAGCTACAAAGCTTCCTGGGGTTTGCCCATTTCTACCGTCAATTCATCCCATCATTTGCTGAAATTGCTTTACCCCTGACAGACCTGTTAAAAACTGGCAAGGAAGGGGGAAAGCCACGACCTAATCAGCCACTACAATGGACTATGGAATGCCAAACCGCGTTTGAGAATTTAAAAAGATTATTTGCTTCTGAACCAATCTTAAGGCACCCCTACCCAGAGGAACCATTCGTTATTCAAGCCGGTGGCAGTGATCTGGCTGTAGGAGCAGTAATTTTTCAGAAAAATCGTGATGGGACCTTACAACCCTGTGCTTACACTTCTAAAAAGTTCACTGACACTGAGCGAAGATGGGCTGTCTGGGAGAAGGAAGCCTTTGCGATTCGGGGGGCACTGTTGACATGGCGTCATTACCTAGAGGGGAGCAAGGTGGACTGATCACAAAAACTTAAGAGGCATTAAAAACTCCTCATAAACTATCTCCCAAACAAGTACGTTGGGCACAATATTTTAATTGTTTTAATTTCGCCCTAAAATACATACCGGGTGGAAAGAATTTTTTGGCTGATGCCCTATCCAGATTGCCCGAATATAAAAGCCAGCACAAGCAAGTCATAGATTCTATCATGTCCACACCACAGGTTATCTCTCAAATTAATCCACCGAACCCCCAATCTACAAAAACTCCTAACCCTGACGATCCTGTGACAAAGAAGTTAAAGCAAGAACTGATTAATGATCAATGGTTCAAGGACAATCAAAGCATTCTAACCCACAGGGATGGGTTGCCTTACAAGGGGGAAAAATTATATCTACCTGAATCACTTAGACTCCAAGCACTCCAGCACAGCCATGATGTAAAACAGGCTGGTCACTTTGGTTACTTGAAAACTCTGCATTTAATTCACAGGCAATTTTGGTGGCCGGGTTTAAAGAAAGATGTAGAGAACTATGTAAAAAGCTGGGCAGTCTGTGCTACCATGAAAAGAATTTCAGGGAAGGCCCCTGGACTAGTGCAACCTGTTGCAGACCCTTCCCAACCCTGGGAAGAGACTTTATCGTTGAGTTACCTGAAAGCAGAGGAAATACGGTAATATGGACTGTGATTGGTCTTTTTTCAAAGCAGGCTCATTTCATCGCCCGTTCCAGCCTCCCGTCAGCCCAGAAATTGGCTAAGATGTTCCTTAAACACATTTACTGACTACATGGTGCGCCAAAGCGTGCAATCTCTGACGGGGGCGCAATTTACAGCTAAATTCTGAAGAAACTTTCTGAAAATAATTGGCTCAACGCAAGGTCATTGGCTTTTCATCTGTCTACGAATGGGGCAGCTGAAAAAGCGAACGCAATGGTGGAACAATATCTTAGGTGCTATGTGGGTTTACCAACAAACGAACTAGACTGACCTCCTACCATTCGCTGAAGTGGCTTACAACAACACTGTCCACAGTCACACCAGTTTCACGCCTTTTAAGATCGCGACTGAAAAGGATTTTATCCCAATGCCTGAATACCCCCAAGATCCGCCTGCCTCTCGGACGTTAGACCAATGGGTGTCAGCTTGGAAGGGAATGTGGGACAATGCCAAGAAAGCATTGAAAAAAGCTTCAGAAACATAAAAAAACAAGCTGATAAGAGCTCCCCAGAGGTCATTTCGTGTGGGGGAAAGGGTTTATCTGTCCACGAAGTATTTAAAACTCAAACTGCCTAGCAAAAAATTGGGACCGAAATACCTGGGTCCTCTCCCCATGAAGATGGCATGAAAGGTATATTCAGAAGCCATTACAAAAAAAGGGGGCAGAAGCATTCCTTGAGCTCTGGGGGAGGAGATGGCTTTAGTTGGCTCCTCCATGACCCAATGAGAGTATAGGAGGGAGGGGAGATAAAACACTAGCAGCGTTGCAAGACTATCTTCCTAGATAAATAAATAAATAGGTTTAGTTAAATAAATCTAGACCTACTTATAAATTCCCAGATAAATAAAATACAAGTATAGCTTTCTTTTAGAGTTGATTTCTTGATGTGTTTGCACCCTAGAGCTGATAGTAAGTTATTTTTAAATGGGAGACATTGCTAATGATAAAGAATTATTTAAAAAATCATGCAGTTATTCATGGAGCAGGAAAAGAAAAAAATGAGGTAGGAGGGTCCATTAAACCTGTGTCAGAATGGTGAAAGGTAATGAGGCATAAGGGGTTTTTTGCCTTTGCATCCTATGGTTTAATTACTTTCATCCTGCTCCTAAATGTTTTTTTTTATCTTTTTGGAATTAAGAGGACAACCAACACTAGGTCTGCGTACAAACTCATAGAAGACGTCTGTTATGCTGTATCTCCTTTATTTGATCACTGGAGAAAGAAATGTTAAAAAATCCTGATGTGCCAGGAAATTATACCACACCTTCACTTTTAACATGTTGTTTAAAAGTCTTGTAATCCTATGACAATCATGTTTCCCTTTTATGTTTTATCTGTAGAATAATTAAGAATCAAGAGAAGCATGACACATTTTATGCAGAACATTCTCTTATGCGTACATAAAGAGAGTTTTAATCATAATCACTGAAGGAGGATAGCTATGAACCAAAACTAAAACTTATTTGACATTATTATTAAAAAATAAAACCTTCACCGCATCTAACTGCAGGGGCAAACTATCTCTTTCAGCCAGTAGGTATATTTTTTTAAAAGATGAAAAGGTACTTTCACAAAATGGCCACCAAAGCCAGTTGAAACATTCCAGTTTTCCAGATGCCAAACAGGTGAGTAAAGAGCATCCTTAAATGTTCTCGTTTTGTCTTTTTTTCTGGGTAGATGAGGAGTCTTACAAACAGAGCTTGTAGACTACAGCTATGCTTTAGGGCAGGGGTCCTCAACCTTGGCAACTTTTAAGACTTGTGGATTTCAACTCCCAGAATTCCTCAGCCAGTAAAGCTGGCTTGAGGAATTCTGGGAATTGAAGTCCACAAGTCTTAAAGTTGCCAAAGTTGAAGACCCCTTCTATAGGGCCAAGGGGAGGCCTAGAAATAATTTGTAAATAATGAAGCTAGATTCTGGCCCTTCACAGTACATAGCCTCTCATTTATTCATTAAAAGAGCAAAGAATGTAAAATAAACCCCCACAAATTCAGGTGGTGCAAGAAGGAAGGGAAGGACTAACAAATGAATCTGCCTAGGATACTATATCATCCGTCTCTGCAGAATACCATAGATTATATCATAGGTAGCCAATGTATGAATGCAGAAATGTATTTTTGTCAGTTCAAACATCCCATAAAAGGGGACAATTGCAGATGACCTGTCCATATCAACCAATAAAGGCACCTCCTGCTCCCATCGTAAATGTGCAGACATCCTGTTCCATAGGGATTATAGAAAAGGGACAGGAATACAAGAGGGAACAACTTATTTTGCCCAAGCCGATAAGAATCAAGGCATGTTTGTTATTAATGACAACTCTTTCTGGTCATTTCACAAGGAAATTAGTAAAATAAATAGTCAGTGTTAATTGTGAATGTTATTTTATGACAATGAAAAACACAGTAAGCAGTTGACTATAGTAATATGGGGAAATGAAATCTGTAAAACCAGCCATTCTAAAATTGCAGGAGCCCATAGCTTTCATTTCTAATGTCTAAACAACCGAGTTAAAACATATAAATTATTCAAAGCAATGCCTAATATGTATGGCCCAACTCTCTAATGATGTTGTGACGGCCAGTAGCACAGACTGGTTTTCCCTTTTCAGATATTAGCCAAGAGAAAATCCTGTAACAATGCAATATGCCAGTTGGGATAAATGATTTCACTGCCACATTCTGCTTCCATGTCTCTCTAATGATTTTTCTTTCATATCTAGGGGACAGAATACTGATTAAGCTGGCACTTGTTTCATGTCAGGAGAATTCTTAATGCAGTGACTAGTGAACTCCGTGCGCTGAATCAGGAATTCCAGCTGCTTTTGTTTCTATTCATGAATCTTTGGCCAGATTTGAGGAATAACCTCTTTTATCAAATGAAGAGCCACTATCATGCAACCAGAAACCACACCCAGCCCTCCACTAACCCTTCCAGAGTTGTGCATATTGGTAAGTGCCTTCATATTGGTTGTTATGGACAGTTGATTCTAAGAGAGAACAAAAAAATCACCATTCACTGTGTTCCCTTCTGGCCGCTGCTAGAAGGCCAGAGCACAACAGCATCTCTCCCCACCCTGCCTTATGCAGCACTTGTAGGAGAAACCAGGAATGTCCCAAGTGTTAATGCCAAAGATGCTCAAAGCCATTACCGGTGATGGGAGCCTCCTGCACTGCCAGCCCTCCACACTATTGACTGTTTCTTGCATTAGCCTAGTCCCAGCAGCACACAATGGCTCTTTAAATACAATTAGTGCTGTTGCTAATGGAAGGCAGTAGAGTTAAGACCCTTGGCCCAAGGCAGAGGAAGATACAGCTACTACCCAACTGCCTCCAGGGAAATTACTGGCTCAGGTCAAAAGAGAGGTGGGGGTAGGGGAAGTCTTTCCCTGCATTTGCTGCTGCAGGAACCTTGGCTACTTTTTCCTTCTTCGCCTTGCAGCTCTCCAGATTGAAAGATACCTGCTCATCGGTCTGGCTGATTACATTACAACAAACCCCATCTATATTCACTTTATTTTTATTAGTTCAGTTAGCCATGATAAAACAGAAATGCAGAGAACGTTTAAAGTTTAAAAAACAGAAAGGGAAAGATAAAATACCAACTGAACTTGACTCTGGAGACCGTATAGTGTCCCTGTATGCTGTTCAGCTTGCCATCTGAAAGGATACAGTACGCCTACAACAACATGGGAGGCAGAAAACAAGGGATTGCTGGCTTTCTCAGTTCTCTTTAGGCGGCCTCCTTTCTCCCCAAAGGCAGTAATTGGCTGTGACTAATTACTGTGGCATTGGAAGGGGAACAAGCTGAGGAGGCCAGTGAAACAAGAAAGGTATTCCTATGCCTTGCCAGGTCTTCAGCCTATTGGCCTGGATGAAAGTGTCCAGTCAGTCTCCCCTCGGCAGTATAGCTACCATACCATCTGCAGGAGGGCTAGGGGGGAACCAGTGTGATGGCTTGAGTATTCCTGGCTAATCAGAGCCAGAGGCAGACTCTGCTGAACTAGGTGGTGTGCTGGCTATCGCCTCCTCATCAGAGTCCTGGAAGAGAACAAGCGTGGTTAGGAATATGGAAGACATACGGGATTAGATACATGCTTTACAGGCTCTAAATTAAAAGAATCACATCCAAAAAGGAAAGCCTGCCCCCATCCTATTTTAATCCACTTGCATTGGGGTTGGCAGATGATGACAGATGGTGAGAACTGGGAAGATGATGTTTGGACATATCATCTCATCCAGTCTGATGGTGATCAGCAGGTGAAGTAGTGATGTATTCCACACATACTTTCAGCCCTGGGCAGTCCAAGAACAGGGCCACTCCACACACCAAATTGCAAGAGAATAGCTTTAAAGAGTAAAATGTTCTGAAGTCGATCAATCCCAAGTAAACAAATATTCACTGCTAAATGCAAATGCAATGTATAGCAATCGGATTAATTCTGAGCATGACAATCTACAACTTTTAGGATGATTATATAGGTTTTTCTGCAGCAAGCCCAAGCATTAAAAAAGAACCTGCATAAAATTGGACAATGCCCTTTTCCATTTTTTTTAGTTTACAGCCAACATAAAGAAATAGCACTAGCAATAATACTTAGTCTTATATATTGTGTCAGTGTTTTACAGCCCTCTCTAAGCGGTTTACAGAGTCAGCATATTGCTCCCAACAATCTGGGTCCTTGTTTTACCGACCTCGGAAGGATGGAAGGCTAAATCAACCGTGAGCCAGTCAGGATCGAACTGCTGGCAGTGGGCAGAGTTAGTCTGCAATACTGCATTCTAACCACTATACCACCATGGCTCAGCACCCACTTCCAATGTATTTTAAAACTCACCTCTTTCTTATCTTCACCTGAGGAACTTTCATCGCTGGACACAAACTCCTTGCTCTTGAAGCTCTCGCCTAACTGTTTAAGAGGAGTCTTGCTAGCAGATTTTACAGGTGTCGCTACTTTCTTCTCTGTTCTGCCTTTTACTGGTTTATCTGGCTTTTTCTTTTTGGCTTTTTCTCTGTACACATAAAAACACAGACAAGTTTCTGCAATAGCAGAGTCCTTTTGGTTTAGGAGAGATGGGGTTGAGGAAAAGACTCTTGTATAACTACTCACCTCTTAGAACTGTCCACTTTGCCCCCTTCGCTGTAGTCCTTCATGGCCTTCTCATAATCCCTCTTGGCCTCTTCCGCTTTGCGCTCCCACTCCTACAAGGCAAACAGCCAGTTCTACACTTCTTGTTCAAGCTGCATAATCCCTCCTCCCCATTCACACATACATGTTAATGCATATCATATTCCTACTGACTCCTGAGTGTACCCTATCCAAATGTCACGGAAACAGAAAGCTACATTTCAAAATCCCAACTTCTTTTAAATCAATAGTGTTTTCACTTTAGGCTGATTTGCTAAGGCTTTGAAGGAGGTCAGTTTTAGACTCAAAAGCCCGTATGAGATTTAGTGCTCCTGTGGGAACGCCTAATGATCAGGATAGGATTACTATGTCCTAAAAAGTAAGGATATGCAAAATGTTCCGAGGCAAAAGATTCCAATCTTGGAACCGACTATAGTCTGATCTTACCAGAAATGGACTGTCACAAAGTAAACACTCAAATGTATCTGGGGAGGTAGGCAAAGCACATTAGGGAGTTGAAGCACTGTGATCTTGAAATGGCTGTTTATCTCTAGTGAATAGCAGAACAGGGCAAAAGTAGCAGCCCTACTAAACCCAGCGCAGACTCTCATTGGGTTCAGAGAGCTGTTTCTCCAAATCCCCAGCAATCCCAATGTAGGTAACTGCTTATTCATTTATTTGATTTGAATCATGCCTTAAATTCAGGTGTTCGGGGAAGTGGACACAGTACTTTCCCCCTTCAATTTCTCCCCAGATCAACTTTTGACATAATTTGGAGTGAGAGGGTAATTGGCCTAAAGTCATCCAATGAGCTTCTGGGCAGAAAGCACACAAGAACTGGACCTCTGAGTTTAGTATGCTGTGTTTACAAAGCATATCCTCTCCCACTATGTTTAAAGTCCTCATCAACTGTTAACGATTTCAGAAATGTCTATCATGTCTCACAGTACTCCTATGAGAATCCCTAATGACAAGAATAGGATTACTTTACCCTAGAAAGTTAGTAATTTGGGATTTATTGTAACACCACACTTTTTCAGAAAACACAAAACTTACATTGTCACTGTCGTTGTCACTGCCCATCCCCATAAAATGGGATTCTGGTCAACACCCGTCTCTCGACTCACCTCTTTCTTCTCTTTCGACATTCCTTTCCACAGTTCCCCAGCTTTCTTAGACACGTCAGTGACACTCATGCCAGGGCAGTCTGATCTGATCTTGTCACGATTAGCATTGAGCCAGAGCATATACGCCGATAAAGGCCTCTTTGGGGCATTGGGGTCTTTCAGTTTTTTACCCTAAGAGGGGGATACAAGAGAAGAGAATCAGGAGAAAAGCACAAACACGTGTTAATAAGGACAAGCCTTCTCCCCAGTCTACCCTACAGATATTGTGAAAGATGTTTCCCTTCGGTGTGACTTTTCAGGCCTCTGCTTTTAAATAAATGGGGATAGCAGGGGCTGGACTAGATGACCTCCAAGGTCCCTTCCAACATTATTATTAGTACTAACTGTACCTGGCCACGCGTTGCTGTGGCTCAGACAGGTTAAATGTTTTTACCTGTCACAGGTGTGATATCTATATAATAGTAGGTATATAAAAACACGCGTGTATTCGAACGCAACGTTGTGTCAAAATTTCAAAGCAATCGGTGAAGAACTTTCGGAGATTTAAGGTTTTGAACAAACGAACATTTACATTTTTTATTTATATGTAGATGATGATGATGATGATGATGATGATGATGATGATGATGATTATTATTATTATTATTATTATTAGTGTCCTGGTCTAGCTAAAATTAGTCTTGGTTATGCATGGTTGGAAGCGACGCAGTTTAAGCGAAACAGATTGGGAAGGAAAGCACAGGCCTATCACTGAATGTGGATTGATTGATATCATAGTTAAATTGAATCTGCACATTCAGAAGTAGCCTCAAAATTAAATCACTGAAATAGACTGTAAATACCTGAAATCTTTCTCCTTCAGGTAATTTGTCAGCTGCCGGACTTAGATTATATTTTGGACTTCTTTAATAAAACTCCTTCTAAAGTGATGACAACTGTGCTTAGAAGCAGTTTGCCTCCCATGTCCAATGCCAGCCAACTTTTTTCCGATTGTACTCCAGCAGCCCAACACTATGTGAGTTCCTTCACGGTCAAGACTCTCCTCCACTGGAGGCAGCCTTCCCACAACCATGGGAGGGCGGACATTACTGAGACACTAGACGCGTTGGGGATTTTCAGTACTTGCCATGGGTGGTCTCAAGAGAGGCTCTCCATTGGCAAAATGATTGTCAGTGAAAGTGGTCAATCACAAAACGTCCATTTAGAAATATCATTTATAAATATAAATACATTAAATAATATTTATAAATTTATAAATAATGTTTTTAAGGAGACCCCAAAATTTTTTAGCAGCTTAATTCATGCTCTAGGGCAGGGGTCTGCAACCTTGACCACTTTAAGACTTGTGGACTAGGGGATCCTGCACTGAATAGGGCAGTGGTTCTCAACCTTTTTAATGCCGCGACCCCAACCGGTCGTAAGTCGAGGACTAAACCGGTCGTAAGTCGAGGACTAAACCGGTCGTAAGTCGAGGACTAAACCAGTCGTAAGTCGAGGACTACCCAACCGGTCATAAGTCGAGGACTTTCCCTGCCCGGGAGCACCGCGCATGCGTGTTTCCGCCCCCTGCGCCGGCCAAGGCATAGCTGGCAAGCGGCAGAGACGGAGCAGGCGGACCACCAGCTGGCCCAACCCAAGGGAAGTAAGGCACCCGCCGGAAAAGGGGGAAAAAATGGCAGACAAAAAAATGGCGGACAGCCTTGCTTGGCGACCATGAAATGGTCGATCGACCCCAAATGGGGTCCCGACCCACAGGTTGAGAGCCACTGGAATAGGGAGTTGCACCAGATGACCTCGATGGTCACTTCTGACTCTATAATCCTGAAGTCTTTCTCGGTACATAGAATTCTTTATGCCGTCTAAAATTTTGATTACGATACTGAAGCCTCAAGGGAATTTATTTCAAAGGTTAATCTCCACATAAAAAAAGGCCTATACTAAGTTCATTTTTACATTAACTCAGATATAATTTGTGGAACGGATTTCAATTTGAGAGCATTTTTCTTCATTTAGTTAGTCTTGCTGATGGTGTCCGTTCTCTGGAGTCACAGAGGGGAGTTACTCAATTAAGTCATATGTGAAGGTCCTCTACCCCCCCCCCCCAAAACCCCTCCAAATTAAGACAGAGGTCAGCTACTCTGAATAAGACTGAGTCTCTAGTGAGCTCTGAGCAACAGAAGAGAGTGCTCAGCAGGATACAAGATTGGTTCTAATTATTGTGAATGCAATCATTACCATGTCGGACAGACACCAAAGCATGTTAAGTGGAAGCTCAGTTTTTACCTCAGACTGTTTCTTGCGGGGCTTCCGTTCTTTAACAATTTTGGCTTTTTTGACAGGTTTCTTCTTCTCATCACTATCCCCTTCATTACTAGAAGAACTAGCAGAGGCATTGCTATCAAACCTGTCTCAAGAAAAAGTCAAGAGGGGTGGGTCAACAATGATTAGCAAAATAAGTGTGCATGTATGTAGGTATACTCACAAGTTTGAATAACTTCTTTATCTAAATAAAAACTCAGATCTAATCTACCATTCCTGACATTTCACACCGCAGTATCGTTATGTTAAAAACAAATCTTACAAAGAATTCTATACAATCAATCTAGAAGAAATCAGACACCAGAAGAGTTTACATTTCTACAAAACTATTTCTTACACACACACATAGTGGCAAACGGCACATGGCCCTTTGCAGAAATATTTTTTTTATAAAGCACAAATGTACAGGTTTTATTATATATGAAAGAATCTTCAGGAAAAATGACTTTTAGACTCACTCTTCTATTTCTGCAAGTATTTTTTTTCTTTTCAGAAACCCATAAAAAAACTTAATACCGTGTTTCCCTGAAAGACCTACCCCAAAAATAAGCCCTAGCTTGATTTTTGGGAGTGGGCCTAATATAAGCCCTACCCCAAAAATAAGCCCATTTGAGGGGGGGCAAGGTGCATGCCTAAAAATCAAGCTAGGGTGGGGGTGGGAGGTGGAGCTGTTGCAGCCAGGCCTCCCTCGCTGGCCCACTTCTTCTGCGGTGCCTCATGGCCTGCATTTAGCCGTCAGAGGCCGTTCGGAAAGGCCTCTGCAGCCGAGAACTGAGCTATGGATTCAATCCATAGCTCAGTTCTCGGCTGCAAAGGCCTTTCCGGAAGGCCTTTGATGGCGAAATGCAGGCCGGAGCTCCGTTCTCAGCTGCAGAGGCATTTCCTTCAGCCGCAGAAGAAGTGAGCTGGCTGGGTGGGGCTGTCGGTGCCACCGCCACAAGGTGAGACCGTGGAAAAGACACACACACACACACACACCCTGAAAATAAGATCTGGCGCTTCTTTTGGAGGAAAAAAAATAAGACTGGGTCTTATTTTCGGGAAAACATGGATAAGTACGCAAAGCCACTCATAAATAGGCAGATTGTCTTTCCTGACATTATTTCCTCCAATAAATTATCCAACAGCTTCAAGGAAAGCATCCAGATTTTTTATGCTCATGATTTTCCTGAAAAAATAACTTTTACTATATTCTCCGACTCTGTTGTAAATGCAATTTATCTTCCAGAGATTGCCTCCACATTTATCCTCCAATTACACAGTTGCCTTAAAACTGTAGTTCTGAAAGCTGGCTAAGGGATTTATTAAATAAACTCCAACTCCAGTCTTAGCTTATTATGGTATTTCTACAGTCAAATTCCAATGTTCTCCCCTTTCAAAAAAATTTTATAGTCATTCTTAGCACAGATATTTCATATTTTCCTCTTGGAAATAGTTTAATCTTAAAATGTTCCTGTTTCTGCATTCTTAGGTTATCTCAATAATTTTCTAAGAAACAAGCAAACAGTTTAGACTTGCAAATATTTTGGATTATAATTTCCCAGGGGCCTAGACTTGAGTATTAATGTTCAGAGGTTATGAATATAATAGTTTGGAGTGTACCAGGTTGCATATTTTGATTCTAACCTGGTCATAGTGACCTCATGTTCACTGCAAGGAAAAGCAGCCCTAGCCCTTCTAAAAGTAGTTATTTTGTAAGATTTGTAGCCTGCCTATTATTCAGGAGCTCAAGATGAGATATGAATCTAACATCACTATATAATACTATTATTACTTAAACAATACTAAAGTGTACCACAATTTCATTCATACAACACAGACATTAAACAAGAGTATCTCCAGTTATCTTTCTTTTCTTTTTTTAACTTACTCTTCTGCCACATCTTCCTCCTCCTCTACAGGATTGAATGACTCATCTGGGGGGGAAAAAGAATATTCTTATTTCTAATCCAGTGGTTCTCAACCTTTTTAATGCCGCGACCCCAACTGGTTGTAAGTCGAGGACTAAACCGGTCGTAAGTCGAGGACTAAACCGGTCGTTAAGTCGAGGACTAAACCGGTCGTAAGTCAAGGACTAAACCGGTCGTAAGTCGAGGACTACCCAACCGGTTGTAAGTCGAGGACTTTCCCTGCCCGGGAGCACCGCGCATGCGTGGTTCCGCCCCCTGCACCGGCTGAGGCGTAGCTGACAAGCGGCAGAGGCGGAGCAGGCCGACCACCAACTGGCCCAGCCCAAGGGAGGTAAGGCACCCGCCGGAAAAGGGAAAAAAATGGCGGACAAAAAAATGGCGGACAAAAAAAATGGCGGACAGCCTTGCTTGGCGACCCCCGTGAAATGGTCGATCGACCCCAAATGGGGTCCCGACCCACAGGTTGAGAACCACTGTTCTAATCCAAAGAAATTGACAGGAAATGCAAGGTGTTTGGACCTATGTAGAAGAAGAGACGAAAAGAGCCCAACTGCAAGTGAAAGCAATTTGGAGAAATCAGGCCAGCCACTGAAAGAAAGCTCACCTGTCTCCTCTCCGGAGTCCTCACTGCTGTCATTTGCATGTTCCTCACGAATCTTGCCCTCCTCTTTCATCCGCTCCAAGTAGGCATCATGGGAGTCTTCGTCAGAACCGTCGTATTCATCGTAGGTCACATTCTTGATGCCCTAGTAATACACACAATGGGCTCCATGGATGCTAGCACAAGGGTGTTTCACTTGCCACAAGCAGATAAAAATTCTTCAGTCGGTTTTTTTTTACACCTGAAGCATGCAGTGAGATTCTATACCTGTAGTTCCCCCCATGCTCCTAGGCACTCAAACTGCAGAGAAAAAGTTTCTGGTACACAAATTCCGCAGATGCCTCAACAACCAATTACATGCTGCTTCCCAGAATCTGCTAAAACACCCTATCCCTCCCCAGGGGAAGGGAGGAATCATGCTGGTGACTTTACAGTGGATTAGGTAGAAGCCACTCCAGGAGCAAAGCAGGCTACTGCCCCATCCTTGTGGTTCATGCAAGGTTATATACTATGGTGATTAGAAATGTTCACCACAGCCATGCAGAGGAGACCTGAACCAAGAGGAGGAAGAGGAGGGGATAATCGCACAGACCTTTTTCTTCTACAAGGAGAGAACAGAAATTGAGAAGGAAGAAAGCTCTGGAGAGAAAGAGAAACCCCCATCCCACCCCAAGCAGATCAGGAACAGGACTAGACAGCAATTGCCTTTCCTTGTTCTCTCTTGCCCACCCCCTGAAACAAGTACCTCCTTAAGTCCCCGGTTCTTGATGTTCAACTTCTTGGCATTCACAAAGTCAAAGAGTTTGCCATATTCTTCTCTGCAGGGAATAGAAATCACAGGAAGTATGATCTAGGATAGGACCAATATTCACCTGCCTATAGCAGAAGCAGATCAAACAGGAAGTACAATTTTTTTGTTGCTACTACAGAGAATTGGGGGCGGGAAAAGAAGTGGGGGGGGGGTGGAGGAGGAGGAGGAGCAGGAGGAGGAGGAAAAGGACCAAAGCAAGATGAGGATCAAATGAAAAAAAACAACATTTGAAATCGTGGGTCATTGTAGCAGACAAGCAATACAAACAGAATTTTTGAATCACAAAGGTTCTGCTAATATCCTCTGAAAGGGGAGACAGCCTATACCAGGGATAGGCAACCTTGGCTCTTTTATGACTCGTGGACTTCAACTCCCAGAATTCCTGAGCCAGCTATGCTGGCTCAGGAATTCTGGGAGTTGAAGTCCACGAGTCATAAAAGAGCCAAGGTTGCCTACCCCTGGCCTATACTTTACAAAGCACGAACTCTGCTGGATTGCATTCGCTTACCTCTCTATGCTGCTGAAAGTATACTGTGTCCCCTGCTTCGTTTCTATCTCAAAGTCAAAGGAACGTGTTGTTGTGGTCCCACGAGCAAAATTGACGAAAGCAATCTCATCAAAGCGGACGTGAACAGGTGGCTTGTGCACATAGATGAAGCCACGTTCCAAAGGGTACAAGAGTCCTGAAGTAGCCTTGTAAGAACACGTGATGCACTCGGTTCCGGAATGTCTAGCAAAGGAAAAAAGAAACATCAATATAAATTTTGTTGAACCAGATGACGGCAGCTATTTAAAAAATACAGAGGCAGCTTATCAAACTAGAAAGCCCCAACTATCCTATCTTAGTTTACCACCATCTGGCTTAACGCTAGTAACGAAGAGGAGAAGATACTTAGCAGAGACTCAGTGTAGTCACTACTGTGTTATTCATTATAACTATCACCCAGATCTTAATGCCTTCTTTTTCACTCCCCTTTCAAACACTGAAAGCTGGTTACAGTTCCATCTGTTCCTACAATCTACACTCCTTACCCCTTAAAGTTGCCGGGTACAGTTATCTTGCGGTTCACAAGGGCTTTCATGACGCGACTGACCATCTCATACAGAGAGCTAGACATGTTTTTGGTGAGCCGTCCTTCAAAGCGTTTCTCAACTTCATCCCTTTAAGTAGAAAGAATACAAATTAAGACAGAGAGAGACTCCCCATGCAATACTAGGACACTGGACATCAAGTGAGTCCAGGAGTTGACATCAGTAACAGAGAATAGATGGAGACGTGCCCAGTTCTAAAACAGTTGACTGTGCTGCTCTCACATAAATGACATTAGTTTATATAAATCAGTGGTTCTCAACCTTTTTAATGCCGTGACCCCAACCGGTCGTAAGTCGAAGACTAAACCGGTCGTAAGTCGTGGACTAAACCGGTCGTAAGTTGTGGACTAAACCGGTTGTAAGTCGAGGACTACCCAACCGGTCGTAAGTTGAGGACTTTCCCTGCCCGGGAGCACCGCGCATGCATGGTTCCGCCCCGTGCGCCGGCCGAGGCGTAGCTGGCAAGCGGCAGAGACGGAGCAGGCCAACCACCAGCTGGCCCAGCCCAAGGGAGGTAAGGCACCCGCCGGAAAAGGGGGGAAAAAATGGCAGACAAAAAAAATGGCGGACAGCCTTGCTTGGCGACCCCCATGAAATGGTCGATTGACCCCAAATGGGGTCCCGACCCACAGGTTGAGAACCACTGATATAAATGGTCAATATTCGCACTTATCTTACACGTGTGTACATGCCTATATGAACAAGTGCAAGACTAAATACAAAGACATTTAGGTTGCTTGACTATGGTTTAAACAATCTGTGATCCCAGTCAGTGTGACTTATTTAACTATCCAAGGCCAAAGTATCAATGGCTTCTTGAGATGTATGAATCTTGACCATATGAGGGTACTTACTCATTCATGTTGAGAGTCAAGGAGATATCCTCATCCTTTGAGAACAATAGAATAAGGAAGTGATAGCGAGTTTGGCCTTGCTTTATAGGAGGGTCTAAGCTGATCTGGAACAAAACAGAGACAGGATTGGTCAAGCATGATAAAAAGAGAATAATATAGAAACTGAGGAAAAAGCTGCCTCTCTTTCCACTCCTGCTATTGCCCCAAAATACAAAAGAGATGCGAGTCCCACCAGCTAAATGTTATGTTGAAAATAGATAAGTTCCTTTTATTTCTATAATAACCAAGAAGATGGACATCTGCCTGGAATAAGTAGAAACTAAGAAAAAGAGGCTATTTCTGGGTTCTTTCTTTCACTAAAAAGGGATATAAAGGATGAATAATTTTACTTTGGGGTTTAAATTAGATATTACAGAATTTAAGCAGCTCCCAAAACACCAAAGGTGTTTTTTTGAATGAAACCTATTCTGAGAACCAATCACAGCAATTACTTCTCATAGGAAATATTTTGACAATGATTCCAAAATTCCTCACCACAAAGAACATCTGGCGCTGATCTTTATGGGGAAGCAAGAAAAGTCGCAGAACAGTAGTATATGGGATTTTGTAATCGAACGTCTTGCCATGGAGATGCAGGAAGGTAGGATAGATACGGATATCATAGCGTCCACGAGGAGTCAAGCACTGCAGTTCTCGGAAGATGCAGATAGCATCTCCAGTAGCCTGGATGACATCGGCCTTTGATAACACATTCTGGGCAAATGCCTGCAACAGCAAGGAGAGTTTCATGAACAAGTGTTTTTTTCCTCCACTCTGTCACCTCAACCTCAAGTTCAACTTACCTCCACAGGATCCACTCCATCCTCCTGAGTGGGTGGTACATAGAAGCGGACCTCCATGAGGGATACATCAGCATCGTCATTCTGATGGAACTCCAGAGTCACCTCATTCTTGCCAGTAGTGCACTGGGACACGTTACTGAGCGGGATTTCAAAAACCGGTTGCTCCCCAATATCAAAAGACAGAAGTTGCCCTTGCAAAAAAGAAAAAAGAAAGAAAGGTTTTCAACTCACTAAAGTACATTACCTTATTTCTCACATCCTGCTAAGCCATAAAGTGCTTAGCACATCGGGCTTTGGTTTTAACTGCTTAATTGCAAAATGCTTGGTGATCTGCATACTAAGGTTTATACAGAAGGGGTGGGCAACAATTTGATTGTAAGGAACCTCATTTAACATGGAACAGCAAAGTTACACCACGCAGGAAAGTGATATAAAAGGGATAGGACATTACCTGGACTGAAATATTCAGTGTTCCCCTACAGTTTTGTTGGAAGCAGGAGAGGGGAATGGTAATTTTGCTTTTTAAAAGCCTATTTTACGGCATAATCTGCCTCAAAAACAAAGCCTCCAGTAGTTAGCATAAAAGATTGTAAGTTTGGGGCAGCTGCTGCAAATGAAGATTGAAAGTCAATTGTCCTGGTCTACAAGATTTCAATTTTGGAGTTATGACAACTACTACCTCATAGCCAACAACCAATCCCTCCTCCAAGCAAACACCTTTATTATTTTCAATTAGCTACAGTAGTGGCCAAAATTGTGGAAACCTTTTGGGAAAAGTGTACATTTGAGGTTTGATGGCTAACAACACCATTTTTATTTAGAGTAGTACCATAAAATTATATATCAATGGAAAGATAATGTAATCAAGAATGTAATGCAACAACGTTTGGTCAATTATCTGTATTGTATGAAACGTTATAGCCAAATAACCAGAAAAAGGAAGCACAACTTGCTTAGGTTGATATCAGGTAGCTTTCCTTCATCTGATTGTAGCCAATGAGCATGAGTGTTTAGAGAGCCAATTAGATGTCATCTTGTTTTGGCATTGAGCCAATCAGATCACAGTAGGATTCAGTATTGATGTCATGTATTGAAGCTGAGAGGAGGACATTTGTCAGTGTGTTATGTGATCGCTATCAAGCTGGTTGGGGTTTTTTGTGTTCTTTCATTTAGTGAGCTTGTAAAACGTAATAAAATTAAAGTAATGGTGCAAAGAGTTGACTGGTCACCCAGAAAGCAGTGTAAAATAGTATTATTAAGTGAACAAGGCTACGGTTATAAAGAAATTAGGAGAAAAATTGGTGGAAACTTAACCAAAGGTGTCATTTCTAAGTTTTTGAAGAGGTATAAGGAGACCCAGTCACTACAAAACCACACTGGTAAAGGCAGGAAAAGGTGCACAACAGCAAGTGATGATAGAAGAATTAAGAGACTGTGCCTACGTGACAGAAGAAAATCATCTGGGTGTATACAAGATGAAATGGCGCAATGCAATGTGAAGTTGAGTGCAAGGACTGTTCGGCGCAGACTGCAGGAATTCGGCCTAAAATCTAGAATTCCACAAAAAAGCCACTTTTATCTCTCAAACAAAGACTAAACTGGGCTAAAACCCATGTTACCTGGACAGAGGAACAATGGGACAATGTTATTTTGAGTGATGAAACCAAGATCTCCCTGTTTGGTAGTGATGGCATAAAATATGTAAGGAGAAGAATCAGAGAAGATTTGCATCCTGATTGCATTACATATACTCTGAAACACCCAGTCAGTGTTATGATCTGGGGTCGTATGACATCAAAAGGTGTGGGCAGAATTTGAGTGATTAATGGGAATATAAATGCCCAAAAATACATTAATGAAACACTTGAGCCCAAACTGAAGTCTTCCGCACATTATCTTTTCATGAAGCATTTCAACAGGATTCAGCTCCATGTCATGTTGCTGCTGTGTACAAAAAGTGATTTCAAGATAATCATATTCCACTGCTGGAATGGCCTGGGAATAGCCCAGACCTTAACCCAATTGAAAATCTATGGAGCCGACTAAAGAAACTTGTTAAGCAGAAGCGACCCAGCAATAAAACCCAGTTAATAGAAGCAATCATTCAATCTTAGTTTCACATTATAACAGCTGCAGAACTAAAGGACTTGGTTCATTCCATGGGAAGACATTGTAAGGCCATAATTCATGCTAAAGGTTACCCTTTAGCATGAATTAACTGACATGGTGATAATTTTTGTATATCTCATTTTTTCTACGTGTTTCACTTTTCTTCTTTATAACTGCTATTCTAATAGCAAATCCTTCATTAAAGTTATTGCATTACATTCTTGATTAAATTATCTTTCCATTGATATATAATTTTATAGTACTACTCAAAAACAAAGTGTTATTAGCCATCAAACCTCAAATGTACACTTTTCCCAAAAGATTTCCACAATTTTGGCCACTACTGTATGTCTCCTTGAATTGTTTCCAATTACCCATTTCCATGGAGTTATAATGTAAAACTCACCTCCAAATTTGACTGTCCCCCAGTTCCAACCCTTTACACACAGATCTTTCTCAGCAAGCTCTAAATGAAAATGTGTTTTGAAGAAATCTGAAAGTTTGTCGAACTCCTAAGAATGAAAACAGCCAATTTACACACCAGCAAGCTAAAGACTTGTACAACAGTAGTTTGAACCTATTCCCTTTTTTCACCCAAAGAAATTTACATTATACCTCAGATATGAAATCATATTTATAGTACAGGCCCTAAAGTATAATATTAAGAAACGTTATGTGGATATTGAGCAAAAAAAATCCCAACAAAAACAAAACTACACTTCCTTTGATTTAAACTGGGCTACTGGCAATTTGCAGGGATATAACTGTGAAATTTTCATGGCTTTGTAGAGAAGTGGTTTGCCATTCTTTCTTTCTGGATTTTTTAAAAAAAATCTTCTCACTGAATGAATCCAAAAGATAGATAGATTAGATAGATAGATAGATAGATAGATAGATAGATAGATAGATAGATAGATAGATAGATAG
Source organism: Protobothrops mucrosquamatus (assembly GCF_001527695.2). NCBI lineage: Eukaryota > Metazoa > Chordata > Lepidosauria > Squamata > Viperidae > Protobothrops > Protobothrops mucrosquamatus. The sequence goes on along the minus strand of NW_015386927.1, from coordinate 87,843 downwards.
ATAGATTAGATAGATAGATGATAGATAGATAGATTAGATAGATAGATTAGATAGATAGATAGATAGATAGATAGATAGATGATAGATAGATAGAAGAAAGAGAAAGAAAGAAAGAAAGAAAGAAAGAAAGAAAGAAAGAAAGAAAGAAAGAAAAAGAAAGAAAGAAAGAAAGAAAGAGAGTTTTAGAATGTCTGGGTTGTCTCCCACATCCAATTATAAAATAGGGCCAACTCTGTTAAGCTAGTCAAGGTTAGCTAGGTGCTATCACCAGCTGATGCCAGTATCTCCAGTCACAGCTAAATAGGAAACAAGCATTGCTGCTACAACTGCCATTCATATTACAAACAGTATTTATAAGATCCAAAGTTGAAAAACACACAGATGTAATCAGATTAGATATCCAACTGCAAAATCTCTTGCTATAGTGAACACTCCAGTAGTTTTTAAAACATCTTCAACTGCCTATCTGATTAAAGCTCTGCATTCTTCTCTAATGCATCATGTTCAAAAGTGAATTTGCATCAAAAGGGTCTTACCGTTTCTCTGAACCCATCATACTTGTAGACATGGCCACTTTTAGTAAGCAGTTTGAGGCCGTGGCCCAATGCTACTCGCCTCCAGATACCCTCTGCCAATTCGGAGGCCTGGATGTTGTCAACTTTCCCAGTTTTGCTGTTCTTAAAAATCATACCTTGACGGTTTAGCCGCAGACGGCCATCATTCTAGTGCAGAATAGAAAATGTTAGTAAGAAAATAATAGTGAATGGCAGCTAAAAGCAAAGGATGATACCTAACTTTTCACACAAAGGGAAACCAAATTTCTATTTAAAGGAAAAATAAACTATTTTCTCATCTAAATTAAAAAATAGAATTTATGTCCTAAGTAACCTCATTCTTTCAAGAGCCTCTAAGACAGTGGTTCTCAACCTTTTTAATGCCGCGACCCCCAACCGGTCGTAAGTCGAGGACTAAACCGGTCGTAAGTCGAGGACTAAACCGGTCGTAAGTCGAGGACTTTCCCTGCCCGGGAGCGCTGCACATGCGTGGTCCCGCCCCCTGCGCCGGCCGAGGCGTAGCTGGCAAGCGGCAGAGACGGAGCAGGCCGACCACCAGCTGGCCCAGCTCAAGGGAGGTAAGGCACCCGCCGGAAAAGGGGAAAAAATATGGTGGACAGCCTTGCTTGGCGACCCCGTGAAATGGTCGATCGACCCCAAATGGGGTCGCGACCCATAGGTTGAGAACCGCTGCTCTAAGAACCTCTTTAAAATTTAGAAACACTGGCAGCAAGCATACATCCATATAGGTAAGCAATTGAGGGAATATGCACACAAAATGCAAAAACCTAATTCTCCAGAGAAGTTCATAACATTGAGAAAGGTGAAAAGAGAGGGAAGAGGACAACCAACAACAAGGTGGATGGTTTCAGTTACAATGCCAATGAGTGCGACATGGAAAGACCTGAACTCAGTTAACTCAATACCACATAATTCATCAATCAATCAATCAATCAATCAATCAAGTTACAGAAATTCCTTCTAACATTGTGTCCAAATAATTAAGAGGCAGCAGACTACATTTTATATATACAGATATTCCTCAACCTAGAGTGATCATTCGAAGTTAGTGATCATTCGAAGTTACAACACTGAAAAAGTGACTTATAACCATTTTTCACACGGCCGTTGCAACATCCCCATCATGGGGATGGCCACGCGATCAAAATTCGGATATTTGGCAACTAGGTCATACTTATGACGATTGCAGTGTCCCAGGGTCATGTGATCGCCTTCTGCAACCTTCTGACAAGCAAAGTCAATGGGGAAGCCAGATTCACTTAACAGTCACGTTACTAACTTAAAACTGCAGTGATTCAGTTAACAACTGTGACAAGAAAGATCATAAAATGGGTCAAAAATAATTTACAACTGTCTCACTTAGCAACAGAAATTTGGTCGTAAATCAAGGACTACCTGTATGGTAGTTCCCACCTAGATTGACCATTATGAATTCAGTACCATTGACACCTAGGTTATAGACAGCAGCCATCTTGTCAATTAGAATATGTAACTGTTTTTGCAGAGCAAAATAAATGTTCTCCCAGACTTAATACAGCGTATCAATGTTCAAAAAAGGAACCTAGCAATAAAACATAATCGTTCTTGTTTGATATCTAGGACACATTCATTGTGTCTATACTACTATTTGAAGATTATTTTTCTCAAGATATTATACACATCAACAATATGTTTATCCAATTAGAACTATTTCCCATGCCTCACACAATTTAAAGTTTTAACTATAAAGTCATGTGGTTAGCCTTCCTTTCATATACATGAAAAAAATAGGTTTGAACAAACAATTCAGGGCAATGGAGAACATATATTATCAATGATAAGTGTCACAAATTTATTAGAATTAAAAACTAACATTAATATACACAGGAAAAGAGAACTGTTCCTAGAGATCAAACTAATACCAAAACAGTAGTACTGAGACACAGAATACAGGTAGTCCTTGACTTATGACCATGATTGAGCAAAAAATTTCTGTTGCTAAGCGAGACATTTAAGTGAGTTTTGCTCCATTTTACACATTTATTGCCACATTGTTAAGTGAATCACTGCAATTGCTAAGTTAGTAACATGGCTGGTAAGTGAAATTGGCTTCTCCATTAACTTTCCTTGTCAGAAGATCACAAAAGGTGATCATATGACCCCGGACATTGCAACCATCATAAATATAAGTCAGCTGCCAAACATCTGAATTTTGATTACATGAACATGAGGATGCTGCAACAGTCGTATGTGTGAAAAATGGTCATAAGTCACTTTTTTCAGTGCTGTTGTAACTTCAAATGGTCTCTAAATGAACTGTTGTAAGTCGAGGACTTCCTGAACTACCATATAACACAAATCATTCAGTAATTTTTAGAAGTTTGGACTATTTATTTTTAAATTAAGCTATGTTAAACTGGTTCCCTGTGCATTTTTACAGTGATAATACCCAGACATACCATTACTCTACCCAGCTAGACACTAAATGGCATTAACATTAAATAATTAAAAAGGCCTTAAGATAAATGTGATTACCATCAGCAAATTCAAGATAAATTTTTAGTAATTAAGCTACTGCAGCATCATGGAGTTCACAATGCCTAAATCAAAATTCTTTGGAGACAAGATCTGTTCTCCGACAGAAAATGGTACGTTACCTACAAACCTAATCTTTACCTAGGTATATAAATGCTTCTCATCTAACACAGTTTACACGCCCTATCTCCAAGTCATCAATATCTATCTATTCAGAAATGTTATTAAACCACTCACCATAGATCCCTTCACCTCTTGGTATATTTCATTGAACTCCAATGTATCTGCCATGTTGACAGCTCCCTGCCCACTATGGCAGGGGCTGGTGCGAGATCACTGAAGTATACCGCTTAGGATACCGTTTTGCAAGGAATCACACAGGAGATCAAGCAGAAGTCTTAGTGACTGGCATATTCTCTACCCTGAGAGAAGTCGAGGAAGCCCTGAGAGACCCAAGAACACTGGATCCCTTCTTTCAGAAATCTGGAAAGTAAATAGATACATACAAGCATTTACTTCCAAAATAAAATCAAATAAATTCCCTCTACCTTTGCAAACCGAGCACTCTCTTCAGGTCAAGCCAGCTTTAAAGACAGTATCCCAAAGTCAACATGGGATCTTTACTAAGTTGTCCCAGTGGGAGCCCATAAAGAATTTACCGGCCTTCCGAGGCAATCCTTACGGCCCTTGCCAGTTCGGAAGTGAGTCAGGAAAACTTATGCAGAGCTACGGACAGCCCTTTTGCCCCACTTAGGAATGGCAGTCCCCCCCCACCCCCCAAAAAGAGTGGATCGGCGCCAGTTAGGAGAGACGGATGTCAGAGATCGCTGCTCTATACAGCCGGCCAGCGCAGAGACGAAGCTACAAAGCCCGCCTCCACCACAACACCGGCCATCGGTCGCCAGCGAGTTCATGCCCACCCGGGTTACAACCTCCACGGCTGCCGGCCCGAGCCCCGCATCGCTCACCCTTCTCTCGCCAGTTTCCCGCCTGCGCAACACGAGACCCAAGCAACCCCTTCAGCTGCCACCGGAAACTAACCTCACTTCCGCCTTCCGAAGCTACAGACCGACCGTCGCTCCTGCGAGGCTTCCAGCTGGCGTTTCTTCCTGCGTGCTATAAACTTCCGATCAAAAAGGATGGCTGCTCTACGCCACGTTCCTCTATGAATGCGGAACAATTCCGCTCTAGTCCTTCACGTCTCTATGGCGAGAGTCTTGGAGCGCGGTCGGGTTTTGATTAAAAGCGCCCGAGACGGCGGTGGGGGATTTCTGGGGGAATGTTAACTTTTGCTTTCCTACAATCTGAGAGGCGTCGCTGTTTTCTATAGGCACCGAGGAAAGAGTACCTTGCCTTTCTCCTCTAACTTTATGGCGAGGACCGCAGCCTCCCGTCCTAGGCTCAAAATCATTCTTAATTGAAAGCATTTCCCTGCTTTCTCTGGCTTGGAGAATTGGATGGGTGATTTGCCCGCAGGCTATGGGCTACTGAAACAAAATTTTGCCTAAAAGAAGTTAACAGGCAAATAAGTAAAACTGCGAAAATGAATATGTAAGTCATCAAGCTGTTCCTTTTCAGGGCAAGCAACATTACGCGGGGTGTACAAAAGGAATAAGAAATAGCTGAAGAACTTAAAAAGCTTAAGAAAATAAAGCAGAGGTAGATATAGTTTGCATCAACATCTTTTGCTGTAGCTCTTCATTACAAATGAAGCATGCTGCCATCACACCCATACATCACTACTTGCAATGCTTGTTTTAGTCTTTCAATGTCTTCTTTCTCATTTTCAGGATTTTACTAATTCCATCCATCTATATCTTTCTTGTCAGTCTTCTACTTCTTTTTGCTCCCCATTCCCCTAACCATTATATATTTTTCTGTCAGTTCTGATTCAGTCTCTCTGTATGGCTAAACTACTTGAAGATATTTCTTCTTTACTGGCCGCTCACTTTCGCATTCAATTCATATTCATCAGCTATTTCTTCATTCATTCTTGACCCACTCTTCATAAGCATCTATTCCACTGCATTCAATTTTTCTTTTTCTCTTGATGTGCCACTTGCTTTCACTTCTATAAACAAAGTGAGCAGAGGCACAGACATTTTTACTTCTTTTAAGAAAAAATTGTTCAGAATAGACCATATACAATCCATTACTTTTTGCCAAGATTTGCACATCTTAGAATTTCTACACTCAGTTTTCCATTTTTAGAAATCATTCAACCAAGGAATTCAAAGTCAAGAATTTGTTCAAGACTTTTTGCCATTGATGCATCACTTGCAATCGGTCTTGTTAAATACAACTTAAATACCAAAGATGAGATATTACATGTATGTACATATACATGTATGTATTCTGGTAATTGATTTGTTAATTTTCAGTTTCAAACTCCTTGTTGCACCAGACAGTCTGTTTAAGTAGTTTGCTACTACCATTTAGTTTCAGCCAACAATAGAAAATTGCCTGCATACAAAGGTACATTATAGTACAATTTATATCTCCAACCAACACACTTTTAACATCATTAGAGTATATATCCATTAGTACATTAAACAAGCTAGCAGACATCACACATTCTTGTCTTATTCCCCCTTCAGAATCGATCCATTCACTGAAGAATCCCGTTTATTCTTATGCATTATATATTTCCAACATACGTTGCTCTTACCACATTCAGCTAACCTTCAATTTTGGCAAAACATTCTATAATTCAAGTCTTTATTATACTTTTTCCCTAAAGCAACAATTATTCATCATAACTATCACTATTGGTATTATTTTTGCTTTCATTTGCCACAGTCATTCTACATGTATTTGTAGGTCTTTGCATTTGGTGACTTTCTACAGTTTTTTTTGCTTCTAGTCTGCTTTCTTTACCTACTGTAACATCCACTATCCAGACTTATTTGTCTTTTTTATCAACAGTCTGGGGTCTGTGGCAGATGCTTGTCTGTTTGAATTCTAATGTCGCAGAGCACTTTAGCTTCTTCATTTTCTATTACTTTGTCTATTTTGTGGTCCCACCAGTTCTTGCTTGCAGTCAAATGGTATTTCCTGCTGATATTCCAATGCATCATTATTGTTAATTTATCATACTATTGTTTCTAGTAAGTTTGGGCAATTTTCTTGCAGCAGCTAACTAGGTGATCCGTTGTTTCTTCCACTTCTTTGCAGAGGTGGCATTTGCTTTCTGTTACTGTCTTTTCAGTTCTGACTTTGTATGCATTTGTTCCTAAGGCTTAGTCTTGTGCAGCCAGAATGAGCCCCTCCGTCTTTTTCTTCAGCTTTTCTGCTCTTAGCCATTGTGAGGTATTGCATTATCTGCTTTGCCTGCTGTTTTTTTTAATTTATTGAAAATAAAACATATTTTATTATATTATATATTATTGTGTAATTATATATGTGTAATATATTATTAATATTACTATGGTTAGTTGCATAGTCAACCAGATGTTAAAACTGGATTTGTCCTTTTATTCAGAACTGTCATGGCATTTATTACTTACTTTTTATCCATTTTTTCTTGGACACTAACATGTTTCATCCCAAATTATTTCACCATTTTTAATGTTAATTCTACAGAATTGACTTTAATACAGACACCCTGTTTAGTCCTCATTTTCAAAACAATTTTAAATTTTCAATCAAAATTACCTTATAATTTCTCTGCCTCTTTGAATTTGAATTTTTTTCTCTTGCTCTCTGGCTGCCACCACTACTACAACTAGTAGTGTTGTTAACAAAAATAATGTCATGTAAAGTCTAAAGGAAATTGATCTCAAAGACATATTTCAAGAATTTATATTGGAGATGAGAAAATATGTTCAGCATAATTAGAAAATGTCTGGATCCATTAGCTTTTAAAAAGCAATAGTTTATTGATTTTATTGATGGTCTGAAAAGGGCAATTACTTAAGCAGATCTATTTACTCATTTATTTAATGTATACCCACATAAAACATTTCATGTTTAAGGTTCCACCAGGTTACATTCACAGCCAGTTACAGTTATATTCATTATTGGTAGGATAATTTCTCCCTACCCAAATCCCCACAGCTTCCTCCATTGAGACAAAACTTCAACAGCCTCACCTAGCCAGTTTGGAGGTCAAAAGATATAACGGGATACCATCAACATACTATGATACCAAATAACAAACCAGTGAATAGTGTTTGATGTTGAATAGGACAGGAGAGTGTTGAGCGTCTCCCTCAAAGGAGGGCCGTAGGGAGCAAATTCTCCATTGTAAGAAAGGGAGGAAGAGAACCACATAAAACAATGCCCCCACCATCTTTTGACCCTCCATGCTAACAAAAGTTTGTACACATTTACTGCACTTTCTGGCAGTGTTCAGGAGACAAGCTTATTCCAAAGATTCTTGCCTTCCCTGATGGGTCTTCAACTCTTTACCAAGGGTCCACATCATACAACTGTGTGATTTGTTTTGTTTTGCCTTATTGTATTATTGTAAGCTTTATGCTTATGATATTGTATGCTTTATGATTGGACAAACTGTACGAAACCAAGTGTGGTTTATTTAATAACTCAAGGTCAACTAAACCACGAACTGGGCCTCATCCATGGAGCTCAGATGCCGTGCTTTCCTCCCATCCCCATGAGGAAGCCTGAAAAAAGGGGGGCTTCATATTGAATTGACAAGTGGGTCTGTGCTGGCACTAAGTCCAAAATTTTTCACACTTGCCTAGCCCTCTTATGCACGGCTTCTTCAAAATACAGTTCCATATAAAGTCATTTGGGGAATCTTTATTTTTCCTAGACTCAATCTTTGTCTGAACTTGCAACAAAAAATGCATTGTTTGTTTTCTTTCCACATGCACTATCTTTTATTTGTCCCTGGGGCAGTAATTCTCAAGCTGACAAAAAAGATCTGGAGTATAAATGTTTTACCAGCTTAAAGTAACTTTCCAGAGGGGAGATTCACTGCAATTATTCTTCATGGAATTGCTCTCAACTTCCTTCTGTTAGATCAGGGTAAAAATATATTATGGAGGAACTGCCACTGCTTAATTTTTGCTCACTCGAACAGTAAATCTCAACTGCAATAGATAAATAATTGCTGAGCTGTGAAAACATTGGGAAATACTTCTCCCAAGTGACAATATGTGAAAAAAAACAATATTACCTTTAATCATTCAGGTTGAATTTTTGTTTATTATTAAAGAGGCAAGGTTGTTCTTTGAATTTGATTTAAAATGTTTGGTTTAAAACACTTTTCCCTCATGTTTTTCCTTAGCTTTAAAAAGTCATTCCTATAACAACATACAAGAGTGATAGTGCCACTGGTTCACCCACTATTTCTTCTTCAGTCTTCTTTTTTTATTATTATATTTTTATTTTTTAAACCAACAAAACAAAACATAACACACATACACACACAGTATATACTCCTCCTTTTTTTTAACAGCAATTTCGTAACAGTAATCTATTATTTACATTTTACCCCCTTATTCTTCTTTAGAATATTTATCCTTGTTGCCCCGTTGTTTCTTAGTTGCATTTTTCTTCCTTCATACTATACTTCATACTAAGAATACTACATATTATTATTACTATACATTATACACACATTTTCCACTTTTGATTTCTTCTTCAGTCTTGTGGTGTCTCAATTGTTGACAGTCACAAATGTTTAATTTACATCCAATATTACAGCAAAAGGAGCTGATCAATGTAAGCCCTAAAAAGGCTGTATTTGCTAATTAATATAAATATTAATTTATGTAATATTTCAATCAATTGTTTCAACTCTTTCAGCTTAAACTTTAATTTGGCTTTTAGCATTTCTTGTTGTCAGTTATATGTAATTGACATTTTATTACACTCATACAACAAATTAGGCAAACACAGCCGCTAAGTTGCCAATACTGTAGTTTTTGATAGAGATGATGTGTTAAATCACTGTACTAATGACTCAATCTCTCTTAGGCATTTCACATGTTTCTCTGCCATCCTCTACATATCGCTCCTTTGAGTGAATCTGTTTGCTAGGATTCTTCAGCAAACATACATGGAAGTGTTTGTAAGAGCCACCTCATTCTTTGTCGTCCCCTTCTTCTATTGCCCTCAATCTTTCCCAGCATTAGGCCCTTCTCCTGTGAGTCCTTCCTTCTCATTAGGTGGCCAAAGTATTTGAGTTTCAGCTTCAGGATCTGGCCTTCTAAAGAGCAATCGGGGTTGATCTCTTCTAGGACTGACCGGTTTAAACGCCTTGCAGTCCAAGGGACTCGCAGGAGTCTTCTCCAGCACCATAGTTCAAAGGCCTCAATTCTTTGGCGCTCAGCCTTTCTTATGGTCCAACTTTCACATCCATACATTGCAACTGGGAAAACCATGGCCTTGACTATACGCACTTTTGTTGGCAGGGTGTTGTCTCTGCTTTTTAGTATGCTGTCTAGATTTGCCATAGCTTTTCTCCCCAGGAGCAAGCTTTCTTGGCTGCAGTCCCCATCTGAGGTGATCTTGGAGCCCAGGAAAATAAAATCTGTCATTACCTCCATTTCTTCCCCATCTATTTGCCAGGAATTGAGAGGGCTGGATGCCATGATTTTGGTTTTCTTAATGTTGAGTTTCAAGCCAACTTTTGCACTCTCCTTCTTCACCCGCATCAAGTGGCTCTTTAGTTCCTCTTCACTTTCTGCCATTAGAGTGGTATCATCTGCATATCTTAGGTTGTTGCTATTTCTCCCGGCAATCTTAATTCCAACTTTTGATTCATCTAGCCCTGCCTTTCTCATAATGTGCTCTGCATATAAGTTAAATAGGCAGGGCGACAGTATACAGCCTTGCCGGACTCCTTTCCCAATTTTGAACCAATCAGTGGTTCCGTGTCCAGTTCTCGCTGTTGCTTCTTGACCCGCATATAGGTTTCTCAAGAGACAAATAAGATGGTCTGGTACTCCCATCTCTTTAAGAACTTGCCACAATTTGTTGTGTTCCACACAATCAAAGGCATAGTCAATGAAGCAGAAGTAGATGTTTTTCTGGAACTCCCTAGCTTTCTCCATGATCCAGCATATGCTGGCAATTTGATCCCTAGTTCCTCTGCCTCTTCGAAATCCTGCCTGTACTTCTGGTAGTTCTCGATCCACATACTGCTGGAGTCTAGGTTGTAGGATTTTAAGCATAACTTTACTAGCATATGAAATGAGTGCAATGGTGTGATAGTTTGAACATTCTTCGGCATTGCCTTTCTTTGAAATTGGAATGTAAACTGACCTTTTCCAATCCTGTGGCCACTGTTGAGTTTTCCAAATTTGCTGGCAATTTGCGTGTAACACTTTTACTGCATCGTCTTTTAAGATACTGCTTAGTATTTCTTAGTTTACTGCTACCTAGAACAATTGAACAGATTCTTAAATCACTGAGTTGATCAGATAATAGAAGCTGAAGATCTAGAGACATGAAGGTGATAGAACAGCATAGGGAGAGAAAAAAAATCCCAATTTGGTATTTAGTAATACTCTGTCATTTGTTTCAGCAGTTATAGATCATTTTTGGACTGCAGTATAATTGCTATAGCAAAAACATTTTCTACAAAAATGAAGAGCTAAAGCAAAACCCTGTACCTAGCATATGGAAATCAGAATCTTTAAAAAAAAAAAAAGATTCTAATTTCCATATGCCAGGTACCCTTGTTCACCTGCCTGTTCTACTTATTAATTAAGGACTGGTCTATAATTCCCAGGTACTGGGCTGATGAATTATCCAAATGATATAGGTATTAATTCTAGAGAGCCAGTTTGGCATAGTTGTTAAGCTCATGGGACTAGAGAGCAAGAAACCATGAGTTCTGATCCTCCCTTAAGGCAGAAAGCCAACTGGATAATCTCGGGTCAGTCACTCTCTCTCTCAGCCCAAGGGCAAACCACTTCTGAAATCTTGCCAAGAAAACTGCAGGAACAAGCAGTTGCCACAGCTAATAAAGCACAACAACAGGACACAGGGCAATTTCTTTGTACAAAAAAGGTCATTGATACAATAATTCTGAAATTTTTTCTCTTGGAGAATACAACTGAACCAATACCCCAGTGTTAGACTTCATCTTCTCTGACACTTCAATATCATAGTAATAGAAGGAAGAGAAATGTTCTGAAAGGTGTATCTCTTTCATGTGCTTATCCGGCTACTGTATATTGGACAGTTTTCCCTAATATAACCAGCAAATTTGGGCACGATTCTTGATACTATACACTTTTTCCTGTCCTTTCTGGGCTTGGTGAGGTAACATCATGTCGGGAGAGGCAGCTTGTACTTTTGGATTATGTGAAATGTGTTGTTCTTTGTTTAAGGTGCTCAACACTCACATCCTTCTTGCCACATCTGTTTAACCAATATTGAAACTTTTTTGTGCAAGGGAATCAAACTTGGATATTGGCGGACAATCTCAAGTGAAGCATTTCACACACCTTTTATAATAGTTGCATTGGTTATGTTTCCATGCATAAGAACTGGTAATTATCGTTCAAGCCTTGAATAACTGAGGTTCCTCTTGCTAAACCTATGGGAGATGAGCTTCCTTCCATGTCCCAGAGGCTTAAATGCTTTTGAAATACCATCCAGTCATATTTTGGGAATAATCTACAAAAATAACCCCACAATTCCTTTATAAATTCATAGGGAGGAAATGTTCAAAAGCCACCAAATTATAAAAGTAGAGCCTGCCTAATGTAATTTTAATCTTGTATCCCACACCGCCATTGCATGTTATCCTTCAGGTATCCATATGCAGTGAATGCATAAAAGTTTTCCTGCTCTGAGGCTTGCACAGTTCTGCTATTGCTCTTATACAGTAAGTGTCTTGATTCTTGCTTTGCAATCCTGAAAAGGGAGACATTTTTCTACTTAGGATTGAGGGTGAACACAATGCCCAGAATGTCTGCATGTAATAATAATTAATAATAATAATAATAATAATAATAATAATAATAACAACAACAACAACAACAACAATAATAATAATAACAACAACAACAAAACAACAACAACAGCAAACAACAACAACAACAACAACAATAATAATAATAACAATAATAATAATAATAATAATAATAATAATAATAATAATAATAATAATAATAATAATAATAATAATAATAAAGTTGGAAGGGACCTTGGAGGTCATCGAGTCCAACCCCCTGCCCACGCAGGAACCCTACACCATTTCAGACAAACGGCTGTCCAGTCTCTTCTTAAAAACTTCCAGTGTTGGAGCATTCACCGCTTCTGGAGGCAGGTTGTTCCATTGGTTAATTGTTCTAACTGTCAGGAAGTTTCTTCTTAGTTCTAGGTTGCTTCTCTCTTTGGTTAGTTTCCACCCGTTGCTTCTTGTCCTGCCTTCAGGCGCTTTGGAGAATAGCTTGACTCCCTCTTCTTTGTGGCAGCCCCTGAGATATTGGAACACTGCTATCATGTCCCCCCCTCGTCCTTCTCTTCATTAAACTAGACATACCCAATTCCAGCAACCGTTCAACCGAGTCTGTAAAACCAGGGAGCGTGCTTACCCAAATGTGAATGGAATGAAAATAGATCCTGGGCTGTTCAAGGCTGGGAATAAACTGGGCCTGTTGGCAGCAAGAGAATCAGGAGAGAGACAGAGAGATTGCCAATAGTTCTCTCGCCCACTTCTCTTGCTAACCCATAGATGGCACCAGAAGTAAGAAGACAAAAAGCTGGTCCTTCAACACCAGTTCTGTCAACAGAAGAGAGAAACCCAAGAAGTGGGCTTTCTGTTGTCAGTGATAATAATGTGGAATTAGAGAACGTGCTGTGAAAGATTGATAGGAGAAAGTGGAGAACTTGGCTTTTTAGTACTGGTTCTCCTGGCATCAAAAAGAGCCACTACCAGCAAAGAGTAATAATTGACTTTCCAGTGGCAGTGCAAAGGGAGATGGATGCAGTTCTTCAGTCAATATTCTATAGTCAAGACAGTGCCCAGAGTGTGGGTTTGCTTTATTGTAGGGGTGTTGTCTGCAGAGGCATATCCTGCCAGAATACAGTAGATCTTTCTGTCCCCTCCATTTTGATGCTGCAGGGCCAAAGCCTCAGGGATGTTTTTTCTCTCTCTCATGTCAAGTGGTCTTCACACACACACACACACACACACACACACACACGGTGGGGTCCAAGGGAAGGGATGCGTATAAAAGGGCTCTTCAGCCACCATTTCATGGAGGAAAGCACTATTCCGGTTTTTTTCTGGACAGCTGGCATCTCTAAGATTCGCTTCTCCTTTTCTCACTTTTGCTATTCCTACCATAGAAAGGGTGACAAAAGGAAGGGAGCAATTGGCTACCAATTCCCTGATTCTGTGGAATGATCGCTCCATTGGATAAGAGAACGAAGAGCAGAAAACCGATGGGTCGTCTGCTGTCAGTTATTTGCTGCAGAGGAGACATTGCACCCTACCTCTCTTTTCCTCCTGCTTCTCATGCAGATCTCACCCCTATTCTACTTTAGCACCAAGACAGAACAGGGACTATAAGTACAATCAGCATTCTCTGAAATCAGCATTTTTTCACAAGATCTTCTGCTGAATGCTAGCACTTTGCTACTGCTTCTCAGGGTTAGGTGAGGATGAGTTAAGTGTCCCTGTCCCAACACACACACACACACACACACACACAGAGAGAGAGAGAGAGAGAGAGAGAGAGAGAGAGAGAGAGAGAGAGAGAGAGAGAGAGAGAGGTGGTTTTGCACTTTGAGAAGGGGTATGCAGATGGACTGAGACTTGGGAGATCCAGGTTCAAGTTCTACTCAACCAAAGAACTTGAATGATTTTGTACCAGCTACTTTTTTTAATCGTGTAGGGTTGCTGTTGTAGGAACAAAGTGGGGAGAACGCCTACTGCCCAGTCTTGATCTCCCAGAGGAGAGGCAAGATATAAAAGTAATGTAATTATGATAAACATTTATACATTAGTGATTTATAGCATCACCAAGCCATTGGTAATGAAACTGCTCTCATTACACATATATCACCAAAGCAATGACCATAGAAATCGCTTTTGTGGAAATGGTGAACATTAATATTTAAAAAGCACATGTACATACACTCTCATCCCCAGCAGGAACATTAATAAGTCTGAACCCACATGCTTTAGAAAGAGCTCCACATGCTGCCTTCGGAAAGGAGCCTGAAAGATGTATCTGGAGACAGATATTCTCACCGGATATCCAGTTACTTAGCTCTTCTCGCTATCATTGATCTGAGACTCTGGGAAGGTAGTGGAGACAGGATTGTGCTAGGACAACTCCCATTTTTCAATTTGGTCTCCAAGGAAAACGGTTCTTTAAGGTTCTTTAACCTTCCTCTTTTGTTTGTGATCCCTTCCCCCATTTTCGACTGTGTGAAGTTCCCAGCACTCACATAAGCAGAGTCTGTAGGGCTGGAACACCACTCAAGAAAATGCAGCACTTGCGGATTCATTATTTAATGCTAAGATGTCTTCCATCTACATACTTGCTGGAATCCAATTTGTAACTGATGAGCTGGGAAGCCCCACCTTTCTCTGACAGCATCATTATAGTGTTCAGTGGAGACAGGAGCAAGATCTTATTAAAGGGGTCCCTGCACTTCAGACTGGCCCAGAGTTGCAGCAGAGAAGAGCTGGAAGGAGCCAACTTGATATCCTTTGGAAGTGTCTTCTGTTCATTCTGCCAGCACCGCTTTCACCACTGGTGTCTGTTCCTGCCCTCATCACTGCAACCCTTGGCCTTCTCCTCTGGCTTGCAGGGCATCCTGGAGTTGTTCCTCAGTCTCCATGCTTTCCTCCAGCATGACGTGCGTAGCAAATTTCTTCACCTATGAAACCACCAAATCTGTGGTGGTAAAGAGCTGGACCATCGGCGTGATCAACCGGGCTGTCCAGCTGCTCATCATTTCATACTTCATTGGGTGAGGGAAAACAGATGCACTGGGGGTGATATCTTCTAACCTGGGGGGAGGATGTAAATAGCAGGTAGGAATCTAACCCGCAGATATCACTTTTCAAAAAAGATTTCTTTATTTGAGAAAGTTTAACAGAGGGGGTGGGAAGAATGCGGTGGAGGGGGAAAAAATCTGAATACTGATTGATGTGAACAACAAGGCAGGACAGGCTGCTTGACCGAACATTTGGTGTCCTCAGTGCAACTTCAAATGCATGGGGTCATAAGCATGGGGAAGATTTGAGAGAGGTAAGCATTTGCATCCTAATTATCTTTAAGCTTGCAGAAATTCATATACCAGTATCTATGACTGCCAGGTCTGAAAAAGGAGCGTATGAAAGGAAGCTCATGTCTCATGAGGTTGTTGCCAGTGTCTCCTCCTACAGGTAGGGGCTTAGGTAACAAGCGGCCAATTGCTCCATTCTGCGGTGATGAAGACAGGACACTTTTTTTGAAGAAGTAGAAAAATGGATTCAGACCATTTTTATCTGAAAGATCTTCAGCTAGTGATCCTCTAAGTGAAAGCTACACAAATCTGGGATTTCTGCCTATTGTTAATTTAGAGGCAATTACTTTGAGAAGTAAAGAAGGGTTGTCAGTGCTTGTTTTTGCTTTCCTGTGCAAATATTTTGCCTTTTTGTTGTTATGCATCAGGTAGAGACAGTTAGAACTTAGGACATTTGAAGGCAAAGGAAGCTTTGAACTAATGAAATGAAGGCGTGAGTGAAAAAGAGTGAACATTTTTGAATAATTATTTCACCGTTGTCTCAGATTTAAACCTCCCAATGTGATATCAAGAACTGTAGTAGCAACCTTATAATCTGCTGCACACCAGTACTTACTTTACCATGCTCCCATATATCATTCATACCACCTTATGGCCTGATGTTACCAATAATTGTGTGAATCCATGCTGTGTGTGCTTTGTGGACTTTAGCGGAGAGGCAGAGAAGAGGCAAAGAAATTGGTGACAGTTTATCATTCCATATCGTAACAAGTGCCTATTCTGAATAAGGGAGAGGTTTTGAGAGGGAATAGAAGAATAGTGCAGTCACTGAAATCGCAACTGAGTGATAAAATCCTTGCTTTGTATATGGGAGGGGTTTGTTTTTTTTGATATCTCTGGTGAAAATGTTCCAGCAGTAAACAATATGAAAATGCTCTGCCTGGGAGTCTCAACCCAAACAGAGGAAAGAATACTGGGTAGATGAACAGACTGCCCCTGGTTTAAGATAGTTTTCAGTGCTTCATGGAAGACGACATAGGCAGGAAGCATCAAAAAATCAGTAACAGTTTTTCTGATGAGATGATATTTTGCCTCAGTCTGTATGCATTGGAGGAATTCCCTAAATCCTAAGGATACTTCCAGATTAAGGTCTTCTGGCTCAGGGCCAACGAAAAAGCGTTGTGAAGCCATTCTTCCCCTCCCTCATTAATTTATTTTTTTAATGTGAATGATAAGGAAAAGATGGAAGAAATGGTGGGAAAATGCAGGAAAGCTTGGATGGCCACCAATACACAAAACTTTTAAACAAGGAGGCATAATTCAAAGCCTTATCTGGAAGCACCTCTTGAGGATTCTTTGGAATAGAATTGGAGTATTATAGCATTCCACAGAAAATGTTACTTATAATTATGTATGTGGGAGAAAAAGGCACATGGGACTACTGTATGAGATGAGAATTATGTTGGAAAGCATGTTAGGAAATTGGAAGTTATTTAATCCATTTTTAAGATAACATAAGCAGAAGGGTCATGGGGAAAGGAAGCTATTAATGTGATTATCATCTACAGGGACATGAGTGATGAGAACACTGGCGAAAGTCTGCAACTAACCGGAAGAGGAGGCAATGGTTACAAAGCCACTTCTGCTAAGATCTTGTGTTAACATAGCAATAACAGAAACAGCCATAGTTGCAGGAACATTCCAGTTAAGTGTGATGGAATAGTTACAATGACCAGAGCTATCTTGGTGCAGTGGTTAGAATGCAATGTTGCAGGCTGACTCTGCTCACTGCCAGGAGTTCGATCTTGATCTGCTCAAGGTTGACTCAGCCTTCCATCCTTTTGAGGTCAGTAAAATGAGGACCCAGATTATTGGGGGTAATATGCAGACTTTGTAAACTGCTCAGAGAGTGCTGTAAAGCACTATGGAGCGGTATATAAGTCTAAGTGCTTATTGCTATTGCCAGTGCTTTTTTTGTAAAAGAAAAAAAGGTGCCGGAACTCACACATGTCATACAACCCGCCTTGCCTACCCTACAAGGTTCCATCCAAAAAAGGTGCCAGAACTCAGTTCTGGGCGTTCTATGACAAAATAACTCCTGGCTATTGCTATTATTATTATGAATAGGATAACATATTAAATCCATCTCACAGCAAGGATGGGCAAATTACTGGCTTACTGTATCTACTCAGACTTTTATTAAGTTCTAAAATCCACTAGTTGGCTAGCAAGGTAAAAATTACATGTTTGGATCAATTCTGTGTCTCAGCATTTATTATGAGCACCACAGTTGAACAAAGCTCAGAATCTTTCTTCACACAAAAAAATGCCCTTATACTTTGGATTTTCTGCATTTTCTCAATATATTAGACTGAGTTTTTCTGTGCGCTATTTTGTTGTTGCTATTTTTTTAAAGGAGAATCTGAAATACTTGGTATTTTATGGTAAATCACTCAGATGGGAATCTGAATGATTTCTGCTACCGATCAGTTCGGATATCTTTCAGTCTTTCATAGTAAAGTCTGATTAGAATCTGAAACTTAACAAAAGAATGTTCCATTATGACTACAAATAGATTATAGATATTCCTCTATGGTAACTCTACTGCAGCTTCTGAATACCAAGATGAAGAAAACTCCTAAGGCAATGTGTTGTATATAATGTAGTCATCTAAAATATGAATATCTGTGAGTTCAATTCCTTGTAGAGGTCTTCAACCGCATAGAACAATATTCAGGGTTCGGATGCTACTTGCATCTGAAGAGTCCCAGTAAAAATGAAACCAATAATGTGGTGACTCCTAGTGGTTCCTGTAACTCTTCTGTAAAAAAAAAAATCTTAATGTTATAGATATTTTTTGGAGTATTTGGAACACGTAAGTCATCAGAGTTTGGAAAAGGTGATATATCACAACACCTCTTCCAGACAATATATATGAGACAGGAAATATATATGAGACAGAGACCCTGCCTTCACTTCCTCTTTACGATGGTACAATTTTACTCAGAGTATAACAATGTGCTCCGTGGTTGTATCATGTCTTCATTTCATCACTTCATAAGAAACAAAAACCTCTTTAAGTGATCATTAGGTTGCCAGTTTTAAAATAATACTCTCCCTCATCTTGCAGACCAACACTGTTCCATCACATTTTCAAGGTCATCCCTTATTTTGGAGGTGAAGTCAATCAACTTGTGTGGTGCAGATATATTTTGGGTATGTCAAGAGGTGAGGCTATATCCCTTCTATTCTGGCCACTTAAATTCCATCACAACTCTTTCTTTCCCAGTGTTCCCCCCTCTCCATTCCCACTTTATTTCTTGAGTTTCTTTGATACCCATTATCTTCTCCCTCCAGTACACTTGAAACCAAGTTCCCTCCAGGCTTTTAAAAGGGAAATGGAAACTATGCTAATGCTCTGCCATGCCATGCTAGGAAGAGGGGGGCCCTTCTGTTTTAACAATGTTGTGGTTGGAGGTGTATCTTTATTTTAAGGTGGAGCAATCTCATTTTAATTTTTTGCTGTTATTGAGAACATAAGGAGAGATGTTGAACCGGGCTTTTGTGGCATATCTGCAACCTTCCCTGTATTTTTCAGTTTCAATCACTTTCCCCTCCCATGAAGTAAGAGAGATGGGCTAGTTCAGTTTCAGTTCTCCTGCTTTATAAAATCTATTTAATTAGGCAAACATCACAGGCAATCTGCTTCCTTCCTCTCTAGGGTGATTTCTACATTAATTAATATTATTCTTATTATTCCATGTTATTTAAACTTGAGAGATGCCCAAATAGCATGTGAGAAGAGAGGCAGATAATGAACTTACAGAAACTCAGGCAGAGTCCTGAAATGAGTTCTCCTCCATTCCTGCTGCAGTGCGTTGATTGGTAGACATTTTCCCCATTCACCAGGGATGTGTGGCAAGGAGATGGCAGCAAGGTCAGGAAAAACAAACAAACCCTGATCACCCTCCCGTGATGAGTGGAGCAGTTGCCAATCTGGGCAGAACTCTCTGCCGTGACCCAGAACAGGTAAAATAGAGAAATGATAGGGATTGGCAGCTGGGACAGCTATGGTTATTTCTGGCATGTTTTGCAGCCACTCAAACATGGGTGGACAGGAAAGCTGGAAAGATCATAGCAGGCAGGGTAATTCTGAGATACGATATAAGGAAGCAGATCTGCTGCTTTTTCCTATTTGCTTATACATTTGCAAACAAAACATGTATATGGAAATATCCATGCAGTTTTCTTGGCATGATGGGGATACAAATATTGCAAAAATTCTGTAAATTTTTATTTTATTTATTTATTATTTAAATTTATATACCGCTCTATCTCCCTTACGGGACTCAGGGCGGTGAACAGGCAATAATAAAAATCACAGTAAATATTACATAAAAGCCTGCTCTAAAATATAAAACCCCTAACAAAACCCAATCAAAACTACGCCAGGCCGGCCGCATGGAACAGATGAGTTTTCAGGGCTCGGCGGAAGAGGCGCAGGTCTGCAATTGTACGTAGGTCAGGGGGTAGGTCATTCCAGAGGGCAGGAGCTGCCACAGAGAAGGCTCTCCCCCTGGGGGTCGCCAGCCGGCATTGTCTGGCTGACGGTACCCTAAGGAGGCCCTCTCTGTGGGAGCGGACTGGTCGAAGGGAGATATTTGGTAGGAGGCGGTCTTGCAAATACCTAGGTCCATTGCCATGGAAAGCTTTAGGTAAGGTTGACCTGTTGGAGAACTGGGAACAATTTAATGGCGTGTTTTTAAAGTTTTCCATTTGATGATAAGCATTATTATTTTAATCTTTTTGAACTGACTAAATAATCAAGATAGTGGCTGTAAAGAAAGAGAGACAGAGGGAGAGAGAAGGCAGCAGCTCAGTGACCAAAGGGTAGAATATGAATTCAAAACAAAGGGAAGCATTGATCTGGAAAACACATCACATAAGCCAGGGAAAATATTATGATATTCATGATAAAGACAGTATTCTTCAAAATGTCCTGCAAATCCATCTGCAGAAGTTTAACTTAATTTATAGTTAAAGATAAAATAACAATTTTGTCCCAGTCATTAGAGAGGCTGGCTGTAGGTTTGTGGCCATTTTGATCTGCAAAGTGGACTGAAAAACACATGCAGCTACAGAAGTATAACATAAAGCAAAAAAAAAAAAAAAAACCATGTCACTTTCTGCATTGTTAAAGGGGTGATACAGTTAGTAGCTGTAGAACTGGTGCAATATGTGGAAACTGCATTCATGTCAGAGGAAAGAATGAGTCTGTTTGCCTTACCTGGCGTAAACTTCCTTCCTAGGCATTAGCCTAGAAATCAGGGGTAGGCAACCTTGGCTCCTGGCTCAGGAATTCTGGGAGTTGAAGTCCAGGAGTCATGAAAGAGCCAAGGTTGCCTACCCCTGGCCTAGATGGTTATGGATAGGTAAAGGGGTTCATGGCAAGGAAATAGCTGGAGTCCTGTCATCCACTCCCCTCCAAGCTCTGTTTGAGTGCCACAGTTGGTTTCCTCTTCCTTTTGAGGTTGTTAAAACAAAATTTCATTAACAACAACAGGCGCTTCAGCCTTGCCAACACCCCTCACACACCCCCACACACACTAATTCCCCCTCTCCCTTGCAAAAGGAGAATTTGGTTCTGCTCAAATACAGTGTTGCTGGCAAGAACTAGATTGTTAAATCTTGCTCCCTTCCCTGGAGTCTATCAAGATGATGAGCAATTTTGTTCTTCTTAGGCAGATTATTTCTTCCTGCTGGAAATGCATCTGACCCAATTCTTGCTAAAGATCTTTGTAGCTAAGACTCCGAACCTCAGCATAATTATTAGAGAGTACAGGTAGTCCTTGAGTTACAATCGTCATTGAGCCAATAATTTTGATCATAAGTCATGATGGCCATGAAGCAGGTCATCGCATGGTTGCACCCAGTGGTGGGATTCAGCCGGTTCGCACCACTTTGGCAGGACCGGTAGCTAATTTTTTGTTGCCCAGGCCCAGAATGGATTTCCAGAAGCGGCATCCACACAGAGAACTGGTTGTTCGCATATTTGAATCCCACCACTGGTTGCACCCGATTTTATGACATTTTTGCGGAGGTCGTAAAGAAAATGTGGTGATCATAAAGTGAACATGGTGGTTGTCAAGCAAGCGTATTGTTCACTATAGGGGTTTTTTCCCCGGAAAACAGAACTAAATGCTGATTTCTAACAAAAATGTCATAAATTGTGGTCATGTGACCATGGGATGCTGCAAATGGCCATAAATACAAGCCAATTGCTGAGCACCAAAATGCAGTCATATGACTGCAGGGGAGGGCAGCCATCAAAACTTCAATCCAGGTCACAAGTACTTTTTTGGGGGGGTATATTAACCTTAAATAGTCACTGAATGACCAGTTGTAAATTGGGGACTACCTGTAAGACTCATTAATCATAGGCTGAATCACTTCTGAGTCAAGATTCAGCATTATCCTGCATCTCCCATTGAAAGCAACGGGGCTTCCATTATTAATAGTTTCTTCCGTTGAGGATTTAGGAGACGGTCCTATCTATGTATATCGAGTTCACTTGAATGCATTAGCATTTTCTCAGGATGTAAATGATTAGTGCTCATCACCACTAATTTCAGCTGGATAAAATTGTCTTTCTCTGTGTGGAATTTTTAAGTACATTTTTCAACTACTTGAATTGCAATAATTGGTCATGGATAAAAGGAGACCTTTCTCTCTCACACACACATACACACATACACCCAAACCCTTATATCCACAGAGATGTCCTGGTTAAAATGAGTTTGTTGGGGAATTTTTTTTTTATTTTTTATTTTTTTGACAGTGTTGTATAAGTCAACCGAAGACAGTTCAAAAGTTGAAACCACTCAAGTGACAAGCAGCACAATCATCTTGCTTCATTACTGTGACAGAGTTTTGGATTAGCAACAGATCTATCTTTTCCAGCCTGGTGCCCTCTGTATAATGATGGGTTATAACGCCAGCTCCCCAGTTATAACTCATGCCATCTCCAATGACATGAAGAGGATTTCTGCTTGCAACATGACATTCTCTCTGCTCTTATATCTAGACAGTGATGTGGTGGAGCTTTGTTTTGCTATGCTGCTTATTCTGGCTTGGCATTTTCATTCAGTTGGCCTACTTTCCCTCTCCCCATCCCCTTTGAGACTTCTCACTGCTCCTTAGCTTTGCCTAGGCTTTTATATTGGAAATTCAGTTACCCATATCATTCTGCTTTTCAGACCCCAAAGGCTTAAATGCATCCATTATATTTTGGAAGAGGAGCATCACAGCAACTTAAATCCAACTACTGCTATATTAGTCAACTCATCTGGAGAATGAATATAAACGCACACAAAATCACCTCCACTAGTTCAGATAATTCACTGATTTTATTCTATTCTGTAGTTCTTTATTTATTGGATGGAGGGATGGATGGATTTTTCTATCTTCCTACCCTGGTGAGTATTAAAAGCAATTCACAAAAGCTAAAAACACCAAAATATAACGAGCTAAAAATACCGTTCAAAACTGACACTAAAATAGGCACTAAAATAATTCCGCTATTAAAAGCCTAGTGAAAGAGAAGCGTCTTTACAGATTTTTTGAGTGCAGAGAGAGAGCAGGCCAAATGCAAGTCCTGAGGGAACACATTCCATATCTGGGGAATAGCAACACAGGAAAGGCTCTTTACCATTTGCTGTGGGGGGAAAAAACGGCTTCTGACAGCAGAGGCATCTTCAGAAGGTCCTCTTCTGCAGCTCTGAACATCTTTTGTAATAGGAAAGCTGCCCCTTAAATCAGTGTTTATCAACCTCAGCAATTTTACGATGTCAGAATTTGCTGCCTGGGGAATTCTGGGTTTTGAAGCCCACACATTAAAGTTGCCAAGACTGAGAAATATTGCCTTAGAGTGAGACCATTTGGGTCTTTAAAGGTCAGTCCTTAGGTGGTATTGGCTACCAGTGCTGATATCTCACTATAGGCATCATATCATCCATATACATAGTTGTAGTTAGCAGTCAAGCTGTTGTGTTTTGCACCAGGTCGAGTTTCAGGTCAGCTTTCAAGAATAGCCTCATGGAAGGCGCATTATTGTGAGAAATTGAGAAGATATGGATAAATAGTCACCAAATGCAGCTTAGGAAAGGTAGCAGTTGTATTAGCAGAATAACAGAGTTGGAAGGGACTGTGGCGGTCTTCTAGTCCAAACCCCCACTCAAACAGGAGACCTTGGGCCTATACCATTTTTCACAAATGATTGTCCAATCTCTTCTTAAAAACTTCCAGTGTTGGAGCATCCACAACTTCTGGAGACAAGTTGTTCCGCTACTTGATTATTCTTACTGTCAGGAAGTTTCTCCTTAGTTCTAAGTTGGTTCTCTCTTTGTTCAGTTTCCATCTATTGCTTCTTGTCTTGCCTTTTGGTGCTTTGGAAAATAGCTTGACTCCCTATTTTATATTTTATTTTATATTTTATTTTATAGTTGGCATACTAGTTGTAATTGTACACAGGTACTCCTTGCCCCAGCTCCTACTTGTAAATCCAGTGATAGCTGAGAGTTTAGAACATGTATGCCAGTCTGTAAGTCCTATCATCTCTGATATATCTGCCAATTGAATGATATAGTTGAGTTCTTCTGGAGGATCTCAGGTTGTTGAGAAAAAGCCAAAAAGGATATCGTGCTTGTGCGTTGAATGCTCAGCTATCATTGTGGAATATTGCTGTACAATCTGGAAAAGTCATCCTGGTCTGCTCCATACAGAAATAATGAAAGATAAGATAACCTTTATTGTCTTTTTTTTTTTTACTGCGGGCACAATGGCACACATCAAAAATGAAAGCAGAGAAGTATGCAGTTCAGTTAAGTCTAACTGAAAACCTTGCAAAGGGGACGTACTGTGCTGGAGACATGTCTCTGTCTGGGTACCAGGGAAATATACTTTTCAGAATTTTGAATTGCATGCAGAAAACAATACCACCTTTATGATTCAGTAAAGCACAAGAGAATTGGCCCCTGCTCAAAGAAATGTATAACCTAACTTGTAGCTATAAAAGAGGACAGCACTTTTCTTCAGCTGGAGGGGAACTCTGTTTTTTCCTTATTATATGCAGTTTCTGAGGAATGGGTAATGCTGATCTGGGGGTCCCTCTGCACTCTTAGAAATATTAGAGTGTTTATAGAAGTCAGGTGCATCGAGTCTCCCAAGGCTAGATACACCTAGTTTGTAATTTAAATGGCTTTGTTTTGCTTGTAAATAAAATTTTAAAAAACTGCACTGCTGAAAAATTGTCATTTTGCTGCTGACTTTCAGCAGCACAGTTCTGGGGACTGCAAAAATAAGATTGGGATTGAATTTATAGCCCAAAGATGTTACCAAGCCATATTGTAAAAGATAATTACATATTTTATGCAGACCCTTCTATGAACTCATATGGTGTGGGGATAGTGTCTGCCACCACATCCCATCATTCATACAGTAAGCCAGACTAAAAAGTCCCTTGATTCACAAGGAGCTAATCTTGATAGAGTTAAGGGTGACTAGAGAAAGGTCAGTTTCAATTTCATTGTGAGATGAACCTACTGGTAACCAAACAAATCATGAACCTGCATGAAATCCCAATATAGGTCTGTTATTTTTGAGAAAAGGGATTTTTTAAAAAAATTACAAAGCAGTTGCTCTTTTTTGAAATCACCACAAGAACAACAAATAGCCGGGGATTCAGCATGAGAAGTTCATTCCCTATCAACCAGTTTTTCTCTCCAGCCCTCTCAAAACAGACAATTTCCAATTACTGTCTATTGCTAATTAGGTCTGGCGAGTTTCTGGTCAATTTCCCCCTGCTCACTTCACCTGGTTAATAGATTCACAAACAATCAAATCTCCCTGGATCAATTCCAGGCATTTCTGTGGTTGGGATGCTGAGAGACAGAAAGGTGGGTCATCTGGAAGTGCTCTTTAGTTCATCTCCAAGCCTCCAAGAGAACATTTTGAGTGTGAGATCTGATGCTTGACATTGACTTAGACTGCAGAAATAAACCAGATAATTAGGTTTTTCGGGAGTGGGTTGGGGGGGGCAGAAGTTCAGCTTCCATTTTGATAGAACCAATGTGATAACTGTCATGGTGGTAAACCAAACACCAGGGATTTATATGAACTAAATATTAAAAACAAACAAAAACAAGAGGATTGAGGAATAATTTAAGGAATGAGACATCCGATGGCCCAGATACCCAGACTTCTCTGCCTCCTGGCTCCATATTTATTTATTTATTTATTTATTATTTTAATTTGTATACCGCCCTTCTCCCATAGGACTCAGGGCGGTTCACAGCATATTAAAAACAAATAATAAACACAAAGTACAAAAAATTACAAAATACAAAAATACAGAAAATAAACCCCGATAAAAGCCGAATTAAAACCAAATATTACAAGCTGTGTTTCCAATTAAAATACT
>NW_015386927.1:23651-60257 GCF_001527695.2 Protobothrops mucrosquamatus | reverse complement strand
AGGCCGTCATGGAAGCCAAGAACTCCTGAGCTGCCGCTGACGTCTCACCCACTGATGGCAGGTTGAAATCCCCCAAGACCATAAGTCTGGGGGTTCCAACCGCCACCCCGGCTATCACGTCAGCCAGCTCAGGCAGGGCTGCTGATACATAGCAGGGAGCCAGGTATATAATCAGCAAGCCCACTTGTACCCCTAGCCCAGAGAGACCAGTTTCCTCCTGAGAAAAACAAATCAAAAATCTCTGCTCCCTTACCAAAGAAATACATCAAGATAACCTAAACTGAGAGTTCAAAACATGTATGCCAGTCCGTAAGTCCCATCATCCCTGATAAATCTGCTGACTGAGTGACATGAGTTGAGTTCTTCTGGAGGACCCCAGATTGTTGAGAAAAAGCCAAAAGGGATATTGTGCTTGTGCCTTGAATGCTCAGTGATAGATCATGTTATCATCCTGCAATAGTAGTAAAAACAACAATAATAGCATGCCAATAAACCGTTCAGATTGTCAGTAGTTTACAACAAAAGTAAACGCCAGGTGACATTCTCTAGTAGAGGGAACCCACCACAAACCTCTTCTGTTGGACCTGATGAGATGGGTAGATGTCACTGGGGAAACAACACAACCCAAAAGGGCTTTATAGGTTACCCCCAGAATCTTGAACTGGACACAGAAGCAAATTAAATTGGTAACCTATGCAGCTCATGGAGCAGGGATGTAACATGCACACATCTAAGTGCAGGCATGACTGCCCGTGCCGCTACATTTTGCACCAATGGGAGCTTCTGAATACTCTTCAAGGGCAGCTCCTATTAGATCAATGCAGTCTGGATTGATGTGCTCTAGGCTTGTCACCATATTCTTCTAGCCTCTGCATGAAGATATTTCATCAATTGAGCTAAAAGTCTTGCCTCAGTCCTCGCTCACTAGAAAAGAAAAGCAGTTTATGTTTATCTGTAGCTGTTCCAGTTGAAAAGTAGTGTTTTCCCTCTTCAGAGAAAAGAAGACCTGCAGACCTGGTTCTGCTGGTTGGGCTGGGGACCAAAAGAGCGAGTTCCACACCAGAAATGGCTGCTGGATTGATGGCAGATTCCACCTCCCCCCACCCGCACCCCCCTTGCTCTCTGTTTTCCATCCATCCATCTTTTTGGTTATCATATTGATGTATTCTCGTTGTCTTCCTTTTTTATTGTTTATTTTATGGTTCTATTATTTTATCTCTGTTCTGTTTGCATTCCTTTCACTTTCTTTCTTTTTACTATTGTTAGCCACCTAGAGCAACCTCACAGCAAGATGGGCGAAAAATATATTTAACAAATAAATATATAAAAAATAAATAAAAGTCTTACTAGGGACACAATCAAAGATGCTTCAGTGACAATGCCGGTGATAATGTATTCAGGGAGCTGGGATTTTGAAAGAACAGTAAACCCGTCTAAAAAAATAATAAAAAGAAAACAAGACATTGTAGGCTTACAAGTTTGTCAAGTGGAATAACTGACCAGAGAAATCGCTAGAATTGCAACATCTTGGCTGGTAAACAGAGGAATGCTGTTCCCAGCCAACCTTGCTCTCTTGAGCACTTGCTCTAATCAATTAGCAAACACTCTAAAATTCGTCCCCTCCCTGATTAAAATCCATTACTGTAGGGGGTGCCTCCCCACTCCAGCATTTTTGGTTCCAAAGGGGAAAAGAAGAACCAATTTACATTTAAATGTAAAACACACAAACACTAGTACATCGTGTCATATTGATGTGATTTGCCATTATGTTATCTCATCCTTAGTTCCTCTCCCCACATTTTTTTTTAAAAAACAACAGCTTGCATTTCTTTGCCATACAGCCTTTCCTCATCCCACCCAATAATCCTTCCCACTACACCTCTCAGCAGTTCCCTCCTGCCTGTCAACCTGTTTGGGCTATTTATAAACTCAGATGTAATGCTGTACAAGAATGGGGCTACTCCAGAATTCATGGAAGAGCACTGTTCCAGAATAGTGCTAAACACAAGCCCCCAAAGGAACCTAATAAGCTCCCTTGGGAAGCACATTCGTAAAACCCTTGCACAAAGTTCACTTTCTTACAACCCCAATCCCACATCAAAGACAGCAGTTGGTTGATGTTTCTGCTGCCTGCTGGTGATACTTGTGGGAAGGCAAACAAAACCAGAGGATTTCACTACAGGGACACAACCATTTCCCGACTTGTTACCGAGTAGGGTTCAGTAGGGTTCAATAATAATAATAATAATAATAATAATAATAATAATAATAATAATAATAATAATAATAATAATAATAATAATAATAATAATAATAATAATAATAATAATAATAATAATAATAAAGTTGGAAAGTCATCAAGTCCAACCTCCTGCTCAGGCAGGTAACCCTATACCATTTCGGACAAATGGCTGTCCAGTTTCTTCTTAAAAACTTCCAGTGTTGGAGCATTCACCGCTTCTGGAGGCAGATTGTTCCACTGGTTAATTGTTCTAACTGCCAGGACGTTTCTCCTTAGTTCTAGGTTGCTTCTCTCCTTGATTAGTTTCCATCTGTTGCTTCTTGTCCTGCCCTCAGGCGCTTTGGAGAATAGCTTGACTCGCTCTTCTTTGTGGCAGCCCCTGAAATATTGGAACACTGCTATCATGTCCCCCCTCGTCCTTCTCTTCATTAAACTAGACATACCCAATTCCAGCAACCGTTCCTTATATGGTTTAGCCTCCAGTCCCCTAATGTTGCTCTTCTCTGTACTCTTTCTAGAGTCTCAACATCTTTTTTACATTGTGGTGATCAAAACTGGATGCAGTATTCCAAGTGTGGTCTTACCAAGGCATTATAAAGTGGAATTAACACTTCATGTGATCTTGATTCTATTTTAACACTCTACTCAAAGACCAGATCCATGTTTTCCCCCCCTTTTCTTTTTTTTCCTGGCACTTAACTACCTTGCCCATGAAGATAGAAATTAGCACACCAGCAACTAAATGATAAACATTAATTGGAATAAGAAAGGTATGGCCTATATGGATTATGTTCTCCCATGATGACCAAAAAGAGAAGTAAACGCAGGAACATTTAGCAGAAAGGGTAGTTTGATTTCAAGATAATTGTGGTTAATGGCGTTAGCATTTTACCAAGTTCTCAGTGGATCTGGAGGTAGGAGGCAAAAAAGGCTGTAATTGAATTTGTTCCATTAGTGGCCATCCAGCCTTGAATGTGTGGTATCTGATACTTCATGGAGATTTTGTTCCCTCTTATGATGCTCAAAAATTCTTCCAGTGCAAACTGGGTAGCATCAACTACATTTGCTCGCAAGTTCTGCAAGATGTCTCATAGTTGAGACACAGGGTTTCTGTCTTTCTTTTTTAAAAAAATCTAGACAGGCAGAGTGAAATCCAGCAGTGAGAATGAAGCATTTGAATTAGGAGTTTGGTATAAATATTTCATAGAAGAAATAATTGGCAATTGGAAATACTTTGCCAGAGGAAGTGGCGGAATCAGAATTAGGCATCTCATATTCCATTAAAAAAACATATCTTAAATGCTTATACATTATCAGCACATTGCACCCTCTTGCCTATGAGAAATCAGACTAATTATCAGAGGGGTTCTATAATCTGCAATTTGGTTATGTTACACTTTCCATTCGTAAGTGCATGTTCTTAGTTAGAAGTAAGTTTAATTAAAACCAGGGGAGCCTACTCTTCAGTACCTGAGTTCAAGAGATAATTTTATCAATGCTGACAATCTGCATGTGCTTGTTCTTGTAGAAATCAATGCTGAGTTTTTAATTAAATTCAATGAATTGTGGTAACAAACTAAATTCTTTCTGTACACTAGAGGGCAGTGCACATCAAGAAGTAAAATGAATGTCTGGAATGGCCTGATTAGGTTAACAAAAGAGTAATTTTAACATCCTTTAATGGCCAGTTCTAACGGATAGTCTAGCAGTCTAAAGGTTTGTACAATCAATTTACTTATCTTACAACAAAGCTAGATTTCGTACAGGCTTGTTTGGTGGCTGAATTGCAAACCAGAATGAATCTAGCTCACCCGTGAATAAACTTGTTAGTTTCCTGAAGTTAGACAAGATTGGGCTTACAGCAGTCAATTCACAGGTGTCTAAAACATCTTAGCAGATAAAAATTTAAGACAAAAAGCATTTCATCATTATTAATGCTGTATGAAGGGTTGGGAGATACAACACCTTAATGAAACCTAGGCTATGTTTCATCAAAATGGCATCTCTAGATCAGTTGAAGTTAAAGTTCATATGTCTTAAAGTTGCCAAGGTTGAGAAACACTGCCCGGTTGGCTACAATTAAAATAGGTCCAAATAAGCCATAATGGGAGTTAGTCAGCAGAGGATGCCATTGAGAGACTGCTAATTGAGAACAGCCAATCAAAGATGCCAATCAAAACCAAGAAGAGTCAGAAGCTACAGATCTAGTTTGTCTAAGGAACCATTTCATGAAGGCTGCTGATAATAATTAATCAATTTGCCATGTTATATTTTCTTATAATGCAGCAGGTGCGAACTTTCAAATGCAGCTGAACTAAAGTGCTCAACAGACTAGCCTCAGGCAAGAGGGAGGTGTGGATTCTAGGCCCTGTAATTCAGCAACATTGGGAACAGGACAGAAGTTGTACCTTCCATTAGTCGTAGAAGAGTTACTGCAGGGGTCTTCAAACTTGTCAACTTTAAGACTTGTGGACTTCAACTCCCAGAATTCCTCAGCCAGCCAGGGCTGAGTTATTGTATTGAAAGATCTCTTTTCCACAGGTGGGTGTTCCTGCATGAGAAGGCCTACCAGATAAGGGACACCTCCATTGAATCCTCTGTTGTGACAAAAGTGAAGGGGTTTGGCAATTACAGTAACCGGATTATGGATACAGCAGATTATGTCACACCTCCACAGGTAAGGCTGTCCAGGAAGGAAAGGATAGCAAAGAGACTCACAAGATTGTTTTTGCTGCAAAAAATGAGCAAGGCTATGCTTGGAGAATGTTCACCAGCCCCTTCAAACAGCAGTCTTGGATATCTTCTCAGCTGAGCCATGCAACTTTAGTATAGGCCACAGGCAGCCTTAGCCCCATTTGGGGATCCATAGAACTCCCTCAGGAACATGCCACCAAATATCAGCTGCAGGATGATTTTCCTGTGGGAAACAAAGGGAAATCAGCATGCAAAGCCTCTGATCAGTTTAACACATCTATAAAAATAAAATCCCACCTCCCACACAAACGCACACATGCTGCCAAAATGGGAGAAAACCAAGTGAAAATTCTTCCCTGCCCCGTCTGTTAATTTTATTACATTACTTCATTATTTCCATGGCTATTAAAAACAATAATAAAAGTTCTTCCTTGATGCAGGAATGTGATCTGCCCTTGAAATATGGAGCAAAAAGCACAGCAATTTCAGTGAGATAGAACGATAGATATACCCTGTGTGTGTGTGTGTATCCACCCAATTCGCAACACACTGAGACAATAGAAAGAACTACAACTTGCAAACCACAATTTCCAATGTCTGAGTTCATACATTGAGTTAAGCCCAAATTAAACAAGCTACATTATAGCTTAGTGTGGCGTGTAAGCATCATGAGATTGTTTGCTTAGTGAGAGATTAGGCAGATTGACATCCTTCAAAACTAGTTGTTTCAAATAAGTCTAAAAGCACATGATAAAACACATCGTATTCCACCACCATAACTCCACCATCAAGACATAGCCCATTAGGTGGCTACTGATGACCCAGGATTTGGTTCCTCTGCTTCACTCAGTTGGGTAACTTCTACTTTTTATTTGCCCAATGTGGGGAGATGTGTTGGGAGTTAAAGTTTTCTGCGATAGGAAATTCCATAACCAACTGCTAATAACAGTAGCCAACTGGTTTCATACACTGTCTATTAAGCAGTGGTGGCGTAGTAGTTAGAATGCAGTACTGCAGGCTATCTCACTGCTCACTCTAGGAATTCGATTCTTGAGCAGCTCAAGGTTGACTCAGGCTTCCATCCTTCTGAGGTCAATAAAATGAGGACCCAGATTGTTGGGGGCAATATGCTGACTCTGTAAACTGCTTAGAGAGGGCTGTATATACTGTGAAGCAGTATATAAGTCTAAGTGCTATTGCTATTGCTATTAAGCCATGAGAAAGACAGAAGAAAGGAGAGATGAGCTTAAAAGCAGATGGCGTTAAAATGAATGGGTCCCTCATTTGGGCCAAGGGCAATCAGCTAACCAAACTGGCTTCAGTCTGGTGTGCAGTGGATCACAAGTTATGCCCCATAAATACCTTGAGTGATTTTTGCAGAGTATACAGCAACCAAAAGAGGAAGCCCAACACAGTGATGGTGTCTAACACTTCAATGCCCTTAAAAAAACCTCTGCAATATTCTAGAACAAAGCTATTGCAGGGGTAGCAAGTTCCATAATAAAGCATGATGACATCAAAATGATAAACACATAATAACATCATTCCACAAATCTCACATGTACTTATTAATATCATGACATCTAATCTGGGTATTTCATTCATAGCATTAGCAAGATAATATTGCAAATGCATGGCTTTTCATTTGTTTCTCTCCCTCTACAGCACGGATGTCAAACTCGCCATGTCACGTGACATGTTGTGACATGTCATGACTCTTTTTGCATTGCTAGCAATGGGATGGGTGTGGCTTCGGTATGATGAAACCGGCCCACGGGCTGGCAGTTTGACACCCCTGCTCTACAGTTACCATATTTAGGAGCATTATGTGAGAATTTCAAGGGAGGGATCTATGACTGCTGCTTGACAACTATCACAATGTTTTGCTTATACTATCATTACAACAAAGAACCAAAACACATTCTATAGGCTGCACCCATCAACCATCAAAATAAGGGAAAATGAAATACAGTACCAAGCAAATTATCATTTTTGGTATTCGTGATGTGAATGGCATGCTTATACTGTAAAGCCAGAAATGGCCCCTCTGCATTTACTTAGGAAGTTAGGGAATTACTAGGGAATAAATATCCTAATAAGGAATGTGGAATGCCAATTTACTAACAAAGTTCTTATATTGAGCTGACTCATAATGTGATCTCTCTATGCTCGGTTATCTCTTGAGACTTCTAAACCATGTTTTATGGCTTAGCATGCTGTTGCAACCTAATTACAGTTTATTGAATTAACCATAGGTAAACAAACAATTTTGTACATTGCACAAAGCTAGTCCCTGTTCAAAAGAAAAGGGGTGGGTGAGTGGGTTGGGGAGAGAACAAGAATAGAGAATGCCTAACAAATTTTTCATGCTGCATGGAGTTGCAAATCCCACTTGTTTTTCTAAAAGTTAGAGAACATGTCTTCATTTATTCATTTTGATTGCCGAAAACCGCAAAAGGGGAACATACTCACAAAGAACCCTGACAGTCTTCCTTAACTACAAAGAGGGAAAGATATATTCAAGAATCATGGCATAATTAGAATGACTGCTAACTGAAAACACGAGCAAACTCTCAATTTATTATTTTTCCAGTCCAATCCCGAATCACATCTATAGTAATGAATTCGGAGGCTGGTTCCATATAACCACTGGCATCCTCCTTTTCCCAGGGTTGTCTGCAGGGAAAAGGGACATGTCTGAAAAGTCAAGGTGTCTTTTACATTTCTTGCACATAAAAATGGATGGGGTCTCAACTGTGTGATTGTAATCACCATCTTGCCTTTTCTTAATCCTTCCCTTCCCCTCTGCACTGCATCCCCAACTATAAGCAGGATTGTCTCTTCCCTGCTTGGAGCTTGGTCTGATCTTCTCCTTTTTGAGCTAATCAGTCCTCCCACAAGTTGACCAATCCAGGAATGCTATCTAGTATCTAACTGGCACACAAACCCTTCCTTGTTCTTCTTTTAACACCTTTCCTGCAGATTTGGGGGAAGGAGCTGATATTGTACTTCATCTCTGAAATCGCAGAAATTTGTGTTAATTCAGCTACTATACGTGAAACCAATGTAAAATCTCTTAGTATTAAGAAAGACACTGTTCCATGGACAATGTTTATGCATTTAGACAATAGAATAAGGAGAAAATGGCAAATGAAGTAGCAGCTGAACGTAAATGCAAAACCAAATGAATAATTTAAGAGGCTGAAAATAAAATAATTGGTAATTTTTGTTAAGCGCAAAGTCAAAAATGACCCAGTGAGCAATTCTGGGTGTCTTCTTTCCTGAAAGGTAGACCAATCACCACTTCCTAATTACCTGGGAAGAAATCCCATGTAATTCAGCAGGATAGGCATAGGATTGGCTAGTAATCAACTACAAAGATTATCTGACAGCTAAAGTTTTCCAAAGTTTTCCTAAACAGTGGTATTAAAAATGGATTCCTCTAATTAAAGCTATCCATTGATAGCCATAATCCAGCATTCTGACTCGTAGATGTCCTGACGGCAGCTGTTTCTCCATCTCCTTCCTTTGGCCAGTTCATTATTGGAAACTATAATCAGTCTCAACTTCTGGAGCATGTGAAATACATGTTAGGAAATCTGCAATTTTTCTTTGTGCACACTTGTAGGTTGTGAAACATTTTACAGGCGTGCAATAATGGAATGCAAAGCTGCCTGTTGCAATGTGGAAATGACACAAGCAAAGCTAGGAACGCCCTGTATCTTGGAAGTGGTCCTGCTTATGCTTCAGTGTTGAAAAATATTGGGGGGATGATATGGACATTTCTGGAGTCCTAAAAATCACAGAATTGGGAGGGGTCATGTAGGCCATTGAGTCCAAGCCCTCTCTTCAGTTCAAGAATCCAAACTTCAGAATCTCAGAGAAATGCTTTCTCAAACCATATCTTTGTTTGAGAACATCCAGTAAGGGAGAGCTCATACCTCAATTGATAATCCTGTTCATTGTTGAACTTTTTATTGTTAGTACATTTTGCTTTTGTTTTCAAAATTCTAATCTAATCCTAAATCTTAAAGTTGTACGGCTAGGGGCCTATTATGATCATCCCCAAGCAGAAAAAAGTCATCGGGAGTTGATTTGCCTTCTCTATGCTCTTACATTCAAGATATTTGACATCACATTTTCCCCCCTTCTGCCTACATCTCTTGGATCCGTCCACCTGCCAGGGGACATCAGTCTTTGTCATCATTACCAAACTCATTGTGACGGAGAACCAGGTCCAAGGCTTCTGCCCTGAGGTATGTTAGTAAACCAAGAGGGCAGGAAGTGAGATAAACTGGAGATTGGGGGCTAGGGGTGGTAGCTGTCTTCTGCTTTGCACAGACTTTGAGCTGCTTTCTAATAGTACAGTGGTTCTCAACCTGTGGGTTGGGACCCCATTTGGGGTCGATCGACCATTTCACGGGGGTCGCCAAGCAAGGCTGTCCGCCATTTTTTTTGTCCGCCATTTTTTTTGTCTGCCATTTTTTTCCCCCTTTTCCGGCGGGTGCCTTACCTCCCTTGGGCTGGGCCAGCTGGTGGTCGGCCTGCTCCGTCTCTGCCGCTTGCCAGCTACGCCTCGGTTGGCGCAGGGGGCAGAACCACGCATGTGCGGCGCTTCCGTGCAGGGAAAGTCCTCAACTTACGACCGGTTAGGTAGTCCTCGACTTACGACCGGTTTAGTCCTCGACTTACGACCGGTTTAGTCCTCGACTTACGACCAGTTTAGTCCTCGACTTACGATCGGTTGGGGTTGCGGCATTAAAAAGGTTGAGAACCACTGTAATAGTAGGTAGGAGACTCAAAACTTTAGTGTTTTGCTTCATGCTGCCAAGGAATTGTTTATAGAAAGCTGCAGAGGGCCATGACTTGAGTGAAGCTGGATTATAGCAAGCTGCTTTTGTTTTTAATAAGGCAGCAGCTCTTTGGCATTCCATATTGAGGTCTCTAATAGCCATACCTGAAGAAGTGAAAGTCTCACCTGGGAACAATTTGCATGCACTGGATGTGTTTCCCACTGAGCTACAATTAAGTGGTGGGCTTTTGACTTTCAAAATAGTGGGCTACTCCCTTCCAGCTTCATAATATATACATAATAATTGTGGAGGGGGGGTGACCTGGAAGTGGACCAGTAATTTCTGCTTCTCATGCTTTCTGCCCTTCGCTTTGTCTTCCTCTTTTAGAATAATCATCATTACCAGTGTACCTCAGATAGTGAGTGCAAGAAGCCTGTCTCCATCACCGGAGGTGGTAAGCCAGATATCTCACACAGAGGGGGGGAAATGCTCATCATAAACTATCTGTTAATTCCCAGTATGATTATGGAGGGGCTTAAGGAGACTAAGAAACTTGTTCAACATGTGGGAAGACTGTGTGCCTGACTATTGCTAGAATGACACAAACATTTTCTGATACAAACTGGATGGTAACAAAAGTGAATGCAAAAATTGCAGGAAGACTGGTTTAAATGTTCCTGGGAAAGGGTTTGGCAGAATTCTGACTGAAAGAGGACAAGAGGTGACAGTAAAAGCTGGGAAGATCAGTGCAGCTTTACGCTAGGCGAAGGGTATGCAGACCAGATTTTTGCACTTTAGCAAATTAGTAAGAAATCTAAAAATGTGAGAAAGTTTATTGTGTATTCATTCGTTTAGAGAAAGCACAATAGGCTTGAATTATGGAATTGTTTTGCATAAATATACAGATGGAGGTTGGCTGCTAAGTGTGATAAGCACAGTATATTAGGGAAGAAAGTATGCATGACAATAAATGCTTAGCAAATGGTACACTACAAAGGTGGGAGCATGACAATGATGTATTTATGAGTGAACGTGCAGGGAATCCTTGTGATAGTAGAAGGAAGTTGTTGGGATGTGAATATGCATGTACTGTACTTTTGTATGCAGACAATACCATCTTACTGTCTGAGAACCCAAATGATTTGCAGTGAATGTTAGGTGGCCTGTATAATGCAATGAGAAGCATGCATCTGAAAATTAATGTACTGTATTGAAGATCAAGAAGGTTATGTTTCACAGGGAAAAATATTATTAC
Organism: Protobothrops mucrosquamatus; assembly: GCF_001527695.2. NCBI lineage: Eukaryota > Metazoa > Chordata > Lepidosauria > Squamata > Viperidae > Protobothrops > Protobothrops mucrosquamatus. The sequence goes on along the minus strand of NW_015386927.1, from coordinate 49,273 downwards.
TTATTTATTTAGTGTATAGCATCTACAGGGGTCATGCAATCATTGATATACACATTTAGTTTTAAATGAAATTTAAATAAATTTAGTTTAAATAAACCCCTGCTATGGTTCTTTGTTCTGGGTAATATTCTGTCTAACAGAGCAGCTAAAAATCTATACACACGGTGATCAAATTGGATATTGCATCCTTCATGGTCAAAAAATACAGAGGCTGCAATTAGACTACAGGAAAAATTAAATGGCTATTCATACATAAAAGGCAAAAAGACTTGAACAAATAAATAAATTTGTGATCCTCAGCAGAATGTTTACTAAAGAGATTGAAATGAATGGAGAAAATTTAAGAAATTCAAATAGCAGTAGAAAGATAGTAGATGGCATCAGTGGTGGGATTCAAATATGTGAACAACTGGTTCTCTGTGTGGATGCCGCTTCCAGAAGTCCATTCTGGGTCTGGGCAACAAAAAATTAGCTACCGGTTCTGCCGAACTGGTGTGAACTGGCTGAATCCCACCACTGGATGGCATGTAATCTGTTAGCAAGAAACAAATATTTGTTGAAAGAATAAAAAATAGGTATCTATAATATTGTCGTATGGAAGTATGAAGCAGAAACATAAAAGTAAGTTGAATCTAGTAGGAATGTAGTACTTACATATGATCATCCTAGGGTAAATCAAGAAGAAATGGAGTCAAGAATGAATGGGTGCAGAATAAATATGTATCAAATATAAAAGTTAGTGGCCAGTATTAAAAAAGAAGCACTTGGTGGTAGTTTAATCCTATAGAAAGAATAAGTGAGTATTGAATCACAAAAGATATAACAGTGAATGGGTAGAGGGAGAGAGAAAAAAACGTGAAAATTTTAGTTGACTGGAACTAATCAAATCCTCAAAGTGAGAGAGAGAAGTTGAAAAAAGAAAATAATAATGTACGGGCATAGAACAAGCAAGGATGGTTTGGAAGGATACAAAACTATAGAGAAATATAGAGAATGTAAATCAAATTAACTATACTTTTTCTTTTTTTTATTATCACGTGTCTTTAATTTACTTGGCTTCCTATTTCTTACAACTTTTCTCTGCTTTATATAATATTGATGAGTATGTTGTATCGGTATATTGTGCTAAGAGACTAAAGATAACAGAGCTGTAAGAGCACTGGAACATAAAGAACACTGAAATAGAATCAAGATAATGTCAATTTGATACTTTTCGGCCAGCAAATGAAAATGGTGCATCTGACCCATTGGGATTTGTAGGGGTATCCAGGGACTTTAAGAGGGTCTGTTGCCCATTCTCTGATCCCTCTAGGGCAGTGATGGCAAACCTTTTAGAGACTGAGTGCCCCAAAACCGCCCCTGCTCCACCTCCCTGCTCCACCCCCGCTCTGCCCCCCCATCCCCCACCCTGCCTGCCCACAGGACCACTCACCGCCTCCAGGGCCTGTCGCAGATCACCCAGGCAGCCCAGCAGCGCTATGGCAGCCACACCCTCTGCCCGCGTCCTGCAGCATCAACTGCATGATGGGCTGTGAGGGCAGAGTCTTGTCTACGCTGCCTGGCTGCCATGTCCTTGGCTGCGCTGCTCCATGTGGGCCACGCTCGAGGGCGACTCTCCTTCAGGGGGGGCTGCTGGAGAGGAAGGGGTCATGGGGGGAGGCAAGGCTGGAGCAACGGCACGTGTGCCCACAGAGAGGGCTCCGAGTGCCGCCTCTGGCACCCATGCCATAGGTTCGCCACCATTGCTCTAGGGGCTGCAGACTACTATTCTCTCTATGCATCCCGAAGGTACCTCATCCACAAAAGGCTACTGTACAGAATTCCCTTCCAATCCAATTCTATTTCTGGTTCAAATTGTCCCCTCCATTTTCTACCTCTCTGGCACAAATTATTTTCTAAAACTTGGATGATGCTATCCTTATATTGGGGAGACGTTTTATCTCTTGAAAGATAAATCTGATAGAAATATAAATTAAACTGTGCAGAAAAAATATGGCTTCTAGGTACCACTATTGATGAGTATATGAATATATGAGAGCCATGGTGCATCAGTGGTTAGAATGCAGTATTGTAAGCTAACTCTGCTCACTGCCAGGAGTTCGATCCTGATCGGCTCAAGATTAACTCAGCCTTCCATCCTTCCGAGGTCAGTAAAATGAGGACCCAGATTGTTGGGGTCAATATGCTGACTCTGTAACGTTCCCAGAGTGTGTGCTAGCACTATGAAGTGGTATATAAGTCTAAGTGCTATTGCTATTGCTATATTATGGGCCTTTTGCTGGGGTACATTTTCTAGAAAAAAAGGGGTATAAAAGTATTTTCTGCCTCATTCTACTGATGAGACAGACGGAAGCAGAATTGCCCCCAGACAAGCTGTCAAGATGAATCCCAAGCGATGGGGTGAATTAGGCATCTAGTTATTGAAATGACTTTCATTTTTTCCCCCTTCTGCAGGAATATTAACAGGTCGATGTGTCAGTTTCAATGCTACTTTTCGGACCTGTCAGATCCAGGGCTGGTGCCCAGCAGAAATGGACAACGTGGATGTGTAAGCACTCACCTATAGCAGCCTATGTTATTTCACAGAAAGGGAACATAGGCCATACTGTAGTTGGGAACATAGTCCCAGAATGTAAAACTAGTTGACTGGAAATCTAGAGTTCCTTCTGGGAGGGTTGACTTATATGTTTTTATTAGCTTTTTTTTTAATGGGACTTGGGTGATAATGGCCTGTGCACATGGAAAGCTATGGATTCAACATCAGCCTCACTATCACTAAGGGAATTTTCTTGGTGTGTGACCTGGACAAATTGTGGAATGCAATAGCTAGTTGTAATAATTATATGGAATTGCCATGTGTGATTACTTTATGGGCAAAAATGATGATTTTGCTTGAAGATTTTTTTTTTAAATTTTGAAGGGTCAACTAACTGTGTTGAGTTTCATGTAGGTCGTAATACAGACTACAGATCCTCATTCAATGCACCAGTTTTTCTTCTTAAGAGAACTAACGGTTGGATATTTAGAGTAGGAATCAAGTTCAGTATTGCCAAAGATCCTCCGTCCTATTTTGCTGTTGGCTTTGTATGCCTATCTACTGTCCCTTTTACTTGTCAATAAGGACCATGGACCTCTACAATGACATCTCTGTATGCTCCTCACAAATGATTAATGCTAAGTTAGAAGAAGACAAGACAACAGAAGTTCAGAAAGTGGGGAAATTCAAAGATCCGAAATGAGAACCTTGGTAAAGGGGGGGATTCCCTCCCCAACAGGAGTATTAACCCTTGCTTTCAAAGAGAAATTAAGATTTTCCTGTTTATAATTTCTCCAGTTTGATATAGATTTCCAGAGGACAATTTTTTTCTTTAATTCACTCCTGATTTCAATCTGATTTCAACCAGTATTTTTCTCTCTGCAGACCTGTAATGCTAGAAGCTGAAAACTTCACTCTCTTCATTAAGAATAGTATTCGCTTTCCACTGTTCAATTTTGAAAAGTGAGTAAGGTAACACACTAACCCAGACCAAAACTACTCCTTGGAATTTACTTCTCAGTAAATAATAGCTGGACTTGGACTGAGAATTACTTCTCTAATGCAAAGATTTTGCCTGACCAATACCACCTGATCTTGTGAATTTCAGGAAGTCCCTTGGAAAAGTAGCATGGATAGAGACTGACTTCCACAAGTCCACCTGGACCATCAAATCAGTACATAACATACATTGACATATCTAATCAGTTGCTGGATAATGGGCATGTGTTTACGTTTACACCTGTTTATGTGTCTGTTTGTAAAGAGCAGCCACAAATTCACTCTGATGTGGAATCAGTCTTTCTTGCCCTGCTTCTCCTCAAATGGGGTGGCCTACTCTTCCAATAATTCCCACCAACATGTTACTTATGAAGTGGGTTGAGTGAACAAGAAAACCGTTTATGTATCCTGCTAGCAAATTTCGGGTAACTGCTGGTAGTTTTTAATAGCTAGAGCTCTCAACCTTTGTATTATCTCTAATTGAGGCTAAGGAGGTGGCTTTGAAAAATCCCATAACTTAAAATGCATTTTGCCAAGTTCAGAATTGTCATTCTCTACTCTGTCCTCTGACCACAACCACCCCTTTGCTTCCTTTACAGGGGAAACCTGCTACCCAACATCACAACAAAAGATATCCAGAAATGCCACTTCCACCCTTTAAAGCAACCCTTCTGTCCAATCCTGCGCCTTGGGGACATTGTAAAATTTGCAGGCCAAAACTTTACCTCATTGGCAAGGACGGTGAGAATGCCAGTTGCACAGTGATCATACTGGAATAGCAACCAACATTTGGGTTTGCCTGGAAATTTGTTTTCAAATCCCCTGTTAGCCATAGAGATTGCTCAGGGTTGTTGAAAAGTCATTGTCAGACGGAAATTACAGGGTGGCTGAAATTCTAAAATGCTGATCTCTAATCTCTATGGTAATTTAGAAGTATAAATGTAATTATCAGTGAGATAAATAGTGAAATAGGAGAGCCATTGGCCAAAATGAGGCCAAGAGAATAGCATGGCAACTAGAGACTGCAGACAAAACAGGATTGCCTGGAAAGCAATAGATAACTTTTTTGATACAGAAGTGTATGTTGCATTAATTGGTGTGGAATAATTACCCCTCATTCTTAACCAGTTATTAATAAGCAGAACCCCACATCTTAGAGGTATGCAGAAGAAATGTACCTTTTTCTATTTGCCAGTGACCTTGATTGTTTGATCGAACAGTCAGTGGATTAGGTGATTAATGAGTAGAAGCAGCGCTGATTTCTTTCTTTGGCTTAATTGCTAGGGTCTCCCTGAGATTTCTCCTAAAGCTGTGCTTTTCTACACAGGGTGGGATAATAGGAATCAAGATTGGATGGGTGTGTGATCTGGATCATTCTTGGGAGCACTGCATTCCCAGTTACTCTTTCAGTCGGCTTGACAGCATCTCCGAAAAGAGCAAAGTTTCAAGCGGATACAATTTCAGGCAAGTCCTGTAGAAAAGCAGTACACAGAAATCCCCTTTTGCAGTATTGATTAACTAAGATTTCTCTCTGCAATTGTACTAGCTTTTGATTTACAAATATACAATCCTTCAGATTCCATCTGCTGAAAAGCTTTTCTTCTGTGTAGACACCTCAGAGACATTTCTTACAAGGAGGCCATTTTTTATTTTGGTTTTCATCACAGGCAAAGCATAAAATAAGTTGCATAACATACCGGTACAAGCTCTCGTTTTTCTATCCAGATGCAGAGAATGTATGGGAAGGTGGGTTATTCAAGCCTGGACCATTTGCTTTTCCCATTCAGTCTTGGGATACTTCCAATGGCGGGGGGGGAAAACCCTTGTAGGTGATCAGGGAATTTTTTCCAGCCTGAAGGTCCAAAGTGTCTCTGTTAAGCAGACTATTCCTGGGCTTAGGGACTAATGGATTGATTTAGTGTACTTTGGGCCTGAGCACTTTTCATTAGCTCCTTTCTGATACACTAGTGGTTTTCTTGCAGCACACTAAATTCGCCCTATTGTCACAGAGTGAACATGACAGGAAGCTCCATCTTTCCTCCCAGGCTATTATGCTAAACTAGATACGTGTACCTTCCCAAACCATAGCCACTTGTAAAACTTCTTCATTGCCATTCTGTTGCATGGCAAATGTGCCCAAGTAATTATGTTTGCTCTCAGAGTACTTAGGCCAGGTCTTTGTGTATATTTGTGTTTGTACATACATACGTATACACCCACCCCTTTTTCCTTGTCCACAGATATGCTAAATATTACAAGCAGGAGAACGGCACAGAATTCCGCACACTGATGAAGGCATATGGCATTCGCTTTGATGTTCTTGTATATGGAAATGTAAGTGAGGCAAGGCAGACCTGCACATCTTGGAGCTCAGGGCAGCTGAAGTGTAGAGGGAGAGGAATTCAAATATAAAAGAGGGAATTAGGAAGTATCTGGAGGAGGAAGAAGTCCTGGTTCTTTTGCTTTTGGAAAGGTGTTGGTTCTTGAGTGCCCTAGACTGCAAATCATTATAAAATGTATAAAAAATGTTGTAGGGCCACCCTCACTGGGCCTGCCTCCTTCATCATCCACATTAGTAGCTTCTGACCTCTTCCTCTTCCTCTTCCTCTCCTCCTCCTCCTCCTCCTCCTCCTCCTCCAATGGAGGAAGAGTGTGAGAGCAAAGCCTCCTTAATGTTCTTAAGCTCTAGAGCTGTGCAATCTTTAAAGGAACACTTCAGCTGGATCAAAGTCCAAGTGAAACCTCCCATCAAAATCACAAAGGTGCTGTTCAAAAAGCAACTGGACGTTCTTGATTTTTTTCCCCCTTGAAAATGTTTTGCTTGTCATCCAAGTAGCCTCTTCAAAACTGAAGAAGCTTCTTGTATGAGAAGCTAAATGTTTTCAAGGAAAAAAAACCCAAGAAAGTCCAGTTGCCTTTTGAATAGCACCTTTGGGACAACCATGACCTGGATAACTGAGAATCTCTATAGACATTCTCCCATCAAAGGTTTTCCACAAAACACTATGTTCGCTTTTAAACCATGGAATATGGCAGAGCTTATTTTCACAGGTGACATTTCCATTGTAGAACCTACTAAGAAAGTTCATCCTCCCTACATCTAACAGGTGGAGTGAGCATCTCCTTCTGCATGGGCATTTTGCTTCATCAAACTAAGTGATGCACCTTAGCAAGGCAAAATACCTCAGTGAGATAAATCAAATTAATATACATAAGTTTCATCGTTAAGAATTTTGTTTGGGCAATCAAGATTCTTGATTGACATTTTCAACTGCAGAATTCACCTTCAAGTGGGGCGTGCAGGGCTAGGGATCTCATCTACAATCTCCCAAAATCGTGGATGGCCTGATCCAATCTTCAGAGGAAGATTTGAAGAATTTGATTTACACAAAAGGTTTAGAGTTTAGGTCTAGACCAGGGGTAGGCAACCTTGGCTCTTTTATGACTCGTGGACTTCAACTCCCAGAATTCCTGAGCCAGCTGGCTCAGGAATTCTGGGAGTTGAAGTCCACGAGTCATAAAAGAGCCAAGGTTGCCTACCCCTGGTCTAGACCTAAAGTCCTATAGAAATTAATAGGCCATAACTTATATTTACCAGCTCCACTGCTTTCGTAAGAAATACATGCAGCTGAATTAGTGTGAATCCAAACTTACGGTACTTTCTGAAAACAGTCGTCTGTGTTGCTGTAACTCTGTTCCAGGAAAGAATCATGATTTCATCCTTGCAGAAAGGGCTCTATTGCAATTGTGGTAAACAGTTTCATGACAAAAACGAGCCATCCAGGCTAATAGCCCAAATCATTGTCATGCTAAAGAAAAATTACCAGGGGGTTTCTGAAGCAAAGGAAAAAGAAAGAGAAAACTGATTTATTTGCAGATAGTCAGACATTGGACTTGTTTGCATTTTGAAATATAACAGCACTGGATGTTTTATCTACCTTACAAGCACCAGGACCATGTCACTTGCCTGTGGGAGGTATCATTTTGCAATAGGACTCACTGATAATCTTTGTAAGAAGGTAGGCCAGTGGTGGCGAACCTATGGCACGCGTGCCAGAGGCAGCACTCATAACCCTCTCTGTGGGCACGTGCGCTGTCACCCCAGCCCTACCATCCCCTCATCAGCAGCCCCCCCGGAGGAAACTTACCCCTGGGTGTAGAGCAGTGCAACCAAGCACATGGCAGCTGGGCAGCAGGGACAAGACTCCGCCCTCGCGCCCCATCGCACGCAAATGATGCTATGGGGCGCGGATGGAGGGCGTGTCCACCATGGCGCTGCAGGGCCACCTGAGTGATCTGCAGCTGGCCGTGGAGATGGTGGGTGGCCCGGCAAGTGAGGCGGGGTGGAGCGGGCGGGGCGGGGCGGAGCAACGGGGGAAAGAGGCAGGGCAGTTTTGGGGCACTCGGTCTCTAAAAGGTTCGCCATCACTGAGATAGGCTTTCCAGTCTTCCAATCTGAACTGCAGGTTCAGAAGGAAGTCAACTGTTCCCTCCCCCCCACACACAATGATTCTGCTATGTACAAAGGATAGATTATTGAGAAGTAATAGGAAATGAGCACCCACAGAGTGAAAATAGCCCTCTGGAATACAGGTAGTCCTCAGCTTATGATCACAATTAGGGCCAAAATTTTCATTGCTAAGCAAGGTGATTGTTAAATGAGTCCTTGCCGATTTCATGACATTTCCTGCTATGATTGTTCAGGGAATCACACGGTTGTTAAGCAAATCCATCTTACCCCCACTGACTTTGCTCGTCAGAAGCTACCTGGGAAGGTTGCAATAGCAGTCACATTACAACCATCGATGCTGCAACCATGGTAAATATATGCCGCTTGCCAAGTACCCCAATTTTCATCATGTAAGTGTGGGGATGCTGGGACAGTCATAACTGCAAGGATCAGTCGTAGATCACTTTTTTTCAGTGCTTTTGTAAGTAAACATTACTAAATGAATGGTTGCAGGTTGAGGCTACAATTTTAAGAGTATGTGAGCCAGGATTGTGGCTGTTTCATGAGAGGATATAAAAGGAAGCAATACATGTAATCCTCAATTTACAGCCGCAACTGAGCCCAAAATTTCCATTGTTAAGTAAGGCAGTTGTTAAGTGAGTTTTGCCCCCATTTTACAACTCTTTTTGCCACAGTTGTTAAGTGAATCACTGCCATTGTGAAATGAATCATGCAGTCATTAAGTGACTCTGCCTTCCCCGATTGGCTTTGCTTGTCAGAAGCCAGCTGGGAAAGTTACGAATGGTGATCACATGACCCCTGGGTACAGTGCAACCGTAATAAATATATGCCAATCACTAAGCATCCCAAATGTTGATCATGTGACCATGGGGATGCTGCAATGGTCATAAGTGTGAAAACTGGTCATGTCAGCATTTTTTAGTGCTGTTATAACTTTGAACAGTCACTAAACAAATGGTTGTAAGCTGAGGACTACCTGTATTCCATGAATGGACAGAAAAGCCATTTCACAAAAGACAGAACAAGAGGCAGCATTTGGCCACAGCTGCTTACTCACACGTACCAACTGCCCTACCCCCCCAATTCCCCCATCCCCCATTCATTTAGGCGAACTTATTTCTGTTTGCTTACTCTGCCTTATCTTCCCTCAGGCTGGAAAATTTAATATCATACCAACACTAATCAACTGTGTGGCTGCTTTCACATCTGTCGGGGTGGTAAGTGTTTTGGTCTAACTCAGCTTTTTATCTCCGTTCTGTTAGCTTTTTTTCTTCCATTGTTTCTTCCATAAGTTTGGCTCACTGTTAAAAGGTGTCTGGTTTTCAAAGCTAAGCTAAGCTGTATCTCCAAGAAAGTTTCCTTAAACCTTAAGAAAACACAACTTTTTGGCATGTTTGGCTACTTGGCATGACTTTACATATTAAGGGTGTACTAAATGCAACAGAGTCATTTGAAAGAAAAGATAGACATGGCACCTTTTCTATAGAAAATTTAGTCATCCAAAGGTAAGCCTTGCCTCCACAGCCTTCCCTCCTTCCAAGGTTAGTAAAATGAGGACCCAGATTGTTGGGGGCAATATGCTGACTCTGTAAACTGCTTAGAGAGGACTGTAAAGCACTGTGAAGCGGTATATCAGTCTAAGTGCTTATTGCTATTTCTGAATTCTTAACTCATTAGAAATAAAAATAATCTCTCTCTGTTTACTCTCTGATTACAAGTAGTCCTCAGCTTACAAACAGTTTACTTAATGACCATTCGAAGTTACAACGGCACTGATTTATGACCAATTTTCACACTTATGATCATTGCAGCATCCCCATGGTCACGTGATTTACATTCGGATGCTTGACACCTGACTCACGTTTATGACAGTTGCAGTGTCCAGGGGTCACGTGATCACATTTCCAATCTTCTGACAAACAAAGTCAATGGGAAAACCAGATTCACTCAACAACCGTGTTACTCATTTAATAACTGCAGTGTTTCACTTAACAAACATGGCAAGAAAAGTCATAAAATGGGGCAAAGCTCACTTAACAACTATTTCACTTAGCAACATAAATTTTGGGTTCAATTGTGGTCGTAAGATGAGGACTACCTGTATCTGCATCCACTGATACCTCGAAGTTAAACATGTGAAATAATATATTAGATGTTAAGAAATACTGTACCAGTGAGATGGGCAGCATCAAAGTTTAATAAATAAATAAATGGGTAGATAAAAATTAACAGCAAATTTTGCAACCAACTTTTAAAAATGGTTTACTGCAGTTCTGATCTTTCTGACAATTTTCTATTCTTCTTAAAATCGAAAAATGAATGCAAAAAATGAATATATATATATATGGTACATCTTTTATCCTGATTGTGCCATAAATTTTGTGTAGGGCATTAAAGAACGTGCTTTGGCAGAACCTTCAATATAATTGGATTTCTTCCCGGGCAGAAAGTATTCTGGCTTCTAGGAAATTTAACATTTTATAATGTGTAAAATTGTATAATATCAGCACGTACCGTATTTTCCGGCGTATAAGATGACTGGGCGTATAAGACGACCCCCAACTTTTCCAGTTAAAATATAGAGTTTGAGCGAGAGAGGGGGGGGGAGAGTAAACTTGATGAGTAATATGCCAAACCACATGTGTAAAGGAATAAAATAGAATACCCATATTTTCCGGCGTATAAGACGACTGGGCGTATAAGACAACCCCCGATTCTTGAGAAGATTTTCAGGGTTTAGAAAGTCGTCTTATACGCCGGAAAATACGGTATGTGTTATCAGTTATGCCTTCCACTATAGCATTTAGCCTAGCCATATCACCTGTTTTCTTCTCACCTCAGGGGACAGTCCTATGTGACATCATTCTCCTCAACTTCCTGAAAGGTGCCGATCAGTATAAGGCCAAGAAATTTGAAGAGGTAAATCTGTGCAAAATATACCATTAGGCTTCCTAGGATCTCTCTGCAAACAAGAGGCAGCATGTGGCACAACATAGTCAGTTCAGATTTGGGGGGAAAAAAACCTTTAAACTGAAATGTGCACTTGGGGCTATTATTATAATTTATTCTGCTATTATAGAAGAAAGCAATTTGGCACATTTCAGAGACTTGGAACTATAATCCTCTTGAAGAACAGCCATTATCCAAGCTCCCACTTGGATTTTTGGCAGCCTCATAAAAAAGTTTCAAGGATATCCAATAAAGGAGCCCAGCCAAGCAACTGAAGACCAAACATGCCGTCTTTATTTATTTAAGAATTTTTTTTTCTGTTCCTGTCTTTCCTTATGCAAGACAGTCTCTTCTCTAGAATTACTCCATGAAGGGGGGAAAAAATCTATTTTCTTTTCCAATTAATTAATTAATTCCTCATCATTACCTACTTTGGCTATTTCCCCTCTCTTCCTGCCAGATTCAGCTTTGATTAGGCATTTATGTATTGTATACGTGCCTGGTTCTTACCATAATGCAGTGGTGTGATTCAGCCGGTTCGCACCACTTCGGCACAACCGGTAGCTAATTTTTTGTTGCCCAGGCCCAAAATGGACTTCCGGAAGTGGCATCCATACAGAGAACCGGTTGTTCACATATTTGAATCCCACCACTGCCATAATGGCTTTCAAAGCATAAGAGCAAGAATAGGAACAAAAATGCTCTTAGAAGTAACAACTAAAACATTTGAACGGTGTACCAGGAATACTGTAAATGTGGACAGGGTGAAAACTACTAGACATTCTCTTTCATATAACAGACATTTAACTCTAATTAAAATTAAATTACAAAGGATCATTACACTTATAGTTGTTCCCCCTGTGTGAAATGATCTTTTCTTTAGTCACACCAGAAATTTCAGTTTGATAGCATCTTCTGAGGGATCAGAGTTGGAGTTTTGCACCGGCTTCTGAGAGTCACTTGTTTGCGATCCATTGTGTTCCACAAAGCAATCTAATTTAAGTAGAACATCTGTTGTTCTATCCTTAATTTTGGGTTTCTATAATAGTGAGGAAAAACAGATCTGGATGCTCTAAAAAAAGTCTGCAAATGTAGAAAACTAAGAGGTGATGAGAGCTTCATGCTTTGAAGCCTAGTACTGCGTCTCATTTTTCTTAATCTAGACTAGGGATCACCGTGTTTGTGATCTAGCAGGCCCTGTTCTGGGCATGCAGCCCCTTAAGGAAGAACCAATTTAACAGAATGCGATTGCTAGTTTCTCCCTGTTGTCTGCGTTTGACTTTGCCCCTGCTTAACTTTATAAAAATATTACTGAAGACTGGTGCTTTTCCATAACAGTTCCTAAGCTTTTAAATTAAACTTTTAATAAAATAAAAAAGTCACACAAGGGAGGAAACAAACAGGGGCTAAGGGAACTTTCAAATTCAGGCAAGCAAAAATGCCTTCAAAATATATTTTATCAGAAAACTTCCCATCAGACACACTTTCAAAAATATTTACTGAATCCTTAATGCTGAATTATTCAATAGCTGAATTCTTATGGAATTAGAAATCAGAGAGAAACAGATTCAAGGGGAAAATTACAGTTTTATACTCATTTATCAGAGAGTTAAGTGCTACTTAAGTAAGCAAATCTCACATCTGATTAGACATGCAGGATTACACTGAATATATTAACAGAACATCTTATTTTTTAAAGGAGTCATGTAGAGGGAAGCTTTCTTTTACTGATGGGTATAGTATAATAAAACTACTTTAAAAAACAAAGAAATATCTTTAAATGGGGCGATTTAGTTAGGTTAAGAAAAAATAGATACATAAAGCATTCCACGTTATTATTATACTTCCTCTAAAGAATTTCAGATGACACAAGAAGTCTGCTTAGTGTATCATAATCTATTTAAAGCAATGCTTCTCCTGCATTTCAAAAACTGCTAAATCATTGAATTTGTTGAGAATTATGTAAAATTATTCTGGCACAAGATAAAGCAAAGAATCTGCATAAGAACTTACGTAAAAATTACACAAAATTACACAAAGGGCCTCCCTTTTCTTAATACGAGATTAGTGTGACCTTCGCTTTTTAAATCAACTTTCCACTTTATTAAATTTCAAAAAATATAAAATACAAAATAAAAAGGGAAAATTTTCCATAGTGGTTAGAGTAGCCCTCCATAACTTGGTCCAACTGTCTTTCAAAATTCAACCTCCTTGATCTGTCCAACTGTCTTTCAAAATTCCCTGCAGCAAACGACAGAATTGAAAAAAAGTAGGAAGAACCTGGGAGAACCAGGTTAAAATCCCTATTTTGCCATATGTGTCATGTGTCTGATTAACGAAACACTTAAAAGGACTTTCAGGCATATTTTTATCCTAAAAGCATTTATTAAGGTTACAGAGATGTCAGTACGGCATGGTGGAAATGCTTAGATCTGAGATTCTTTTCCGTTGCACACCAAAGCTTCCTCCTTTCGTTATATATTCAAGATGGACAGTGTTTAATATTCATATGTTATGTACATGTAGGGGTGTAGGTCCAGGGCTTTTTTTGACAGATTTTTCAGAGTTGCCTTGAACAAAATCCTAGTCTTTTAGATACACTAAGCATTGAAGGGATTTTTTTTCAACTACAAAGGTAAACCTTGGAGGGTAGGCAAGGTGGATTGTATGACGTGTGTGAGTTCTGGCACCTTTTTTTTTTTTTTTTTTTTACAAAAAAAGCACTGTGTAGGTCTACACATATGTTGTATATAGTATGTAGATGTTATATATAGTAAGTTTAGGTGTGTGTCATGTATGTGTTCACTTTGAGAGCGGGCAACTAAATTTCATTTTTGATGTGTGTCGTGCCCACAATAAAAAATTACAATAAAGGTTATCTTACCTTACCTTACCTTACCTTACCTTATCCCTGATCCCAAACCAACTCAAAAGATACTTAGGAAGGACAAAAAAGGCATGGGAAAAGCACATGTGCTATCCTGAGCATTTTGGAGGAAGGATAAGATATTAAGGTCAGATAAGTCCAAAAGTCAGGAATATATGGGGCAAGTATATAGTTCAGGTTAAATAAAGAGGGTACAGATATTCAGATTGGACTAGCATTAACAGGTCTCAATGTCTTTCTTACCAGGTATCAGAAATGGTTCTGCGTCCCGCCATTCCTAGCAGCTCTGTGTATAGAAGTGACCAAACGTTGGGAGGCCGCTGTGAGGAGAAGCAATCAACTGATTCAGGGGCCTACTCAATTGGGCTCTAATAAATAGGAACTTTGAAGCAGATACAAATAAATTATCTGTGCTGATCACTGCATGGACATTGCCTTGCGATATAGCCTTCACCTTGAGTCTTCTTTTTACAAACTGTGGTTCAGGAAATGGCTTATTTTTTTTAACCCTTTTATCAAGTGCTTGTTATTCTTCCCACTTTGACTTTTTCCTCATCTTAACCAAATACCTGTCATGTCTTATAAAGCCAGAAGTCCGTTGCTTCTTCAGACGTCTGGAAAGCAGTGGGAAATACCAAAACCTGTTACTAACCCATTCACTAAAAGAGAGAATGCTCTAAAATCTGAACAAAGTATTAATACAATGTATTAATTGAAGAAATAATAATCCAGAAAAGTTCTAAGCAGAAGCTAATAAAACTAAAACAAATTTTGTCTATCACCAAAAGTGTATAACTTGCACTCCTAAGCAGAAACAATGAGGCAATTGGGGTGAACTGCCATTTGTAATCAGACAACAAATACACACACAGAGAGAGACAGATATATTAGGGGCAAGTGGTCATTTTCAGTTATTTTCAGATGACATATTGCCCTATAGAGGAGGAAAACAAGCTATATGAGGAAGAACAACTTTGAATTTTCCATTGCGTTGCAAACTGTCAGACTCTAGGGAAAAATGGTTAATATTTCTTGTAAATATTCAAACATTTGCCTTTGTTCCCAGGCTCTGTTGTTACAGACTCCCTAATTCCATATAGACTTCCTGTTTGATTTACAAAGATAAAAGCAGAGGAAAGCAGAGTCCTGCATTTAAGTCTCAGATATCCAAAAGGAATACAGAAAGCTGCTTTCTAACTTGTTCAATCATACTGCATACTGACTAGCAGTAAGTTTCCAATGTTTTCAGACATGGGGCTTTTCAAGACATGCCTGGGAAAAAAACCTACCATTAAATTTGGCCTTTTGCTTACAAACATGAAGAGATGATTCTTCTCCAGAATACCAGTATAGACTCCTGCAACCCTCAGCACTGCTTCTGGTCCAGTTTTCCTAGCTTTCTCCCTAAGGGTTTCTTTTATTCATGTCTTCCAAATGCTATGGCCTCAGACCCCTCACTTTACAGAACAGGTATGGATTCTCCCATTGACCATGTCCACTGTGGATTTGGAAGTGTCCTTTCAGCAGGCTGATCCACGACACCAAATGTTCATTTTCAGAGAAGCAGAAATACAGAGCAGTAGCAGTACACAGTGAATTCAATTATTTCCAGAACTATATGAGGATGATTCAGATAGATTCAGATGTTTAAACTGAAGCTGAAGTCCTCCAACGAAGACAGGATTCTCACAAAGCTTTATTAGTGATTTGAAATTCAGAAAGATATATTCGTGCTTCATCTGCAAAACAATCCAAATTCCAGGAAGTGGTAGGGAGGAGAGAAAGAAGGATGTAATGTTTCCAACTGACAGAAAGAGCTTCTAATGAAAGTAAATAGTTTATTAGGGTTTTGCAGTCATGATGCTTTGTGGGAGAAATGTCAAAATAATGTATCGCAAGATTATTCCAGATTCTGTGCTCTTCGCTAGCCTCTTTCAAAATCAGAGAAAGGTAAACTAAAGCTTTTTAGTTTGGATTTTGTGGAATCTGGCCAGAAAATACAGGATTTTATTGCCTGTTTCTACTCCTGTTTGCATCACATGTATTGTTTACTTGCCTTTTATTGCGTTTTTTCTTTCTATTGCTTCAAAGCAACATTTGTTAATTCCAGTATGAGTCAATGGGTTATACATAGGGCTGATCCACATGTTCAGTTTTGCCCCAGCATCGAATATTAATCCCAGTATCCTCCTGGGAGCAGGAACGTGGAATGTTATCTTCTTACTTATTTATTTATTTATTTATTTATTTATTTATTTATTTATTTATTTATTTATTTATTTATTTATTTATCAAGTTTATTTGCTGCCCATTTCATGGTTCAGGCGGCTCTGAGTGCCCAACCAATCAGGAAGACAACCTCTAGCCATCTTTTTCTGCTATGCATAAAATATAATATTTCTTTGATTTGGGGTAGTTCAAGAAGGGCTATCTGATTCACCTGCTCTGTTTTATTTCATGGCATAAAAGATTTGCACTCTAAATGGCTCCTGTGCACTGTGGCAGGAATCCTCTCCATCCCCACCCAGGTCATCAGTTGCTGCCCTGCAAGCCATTTTGTCCCGCCATTTTGTCCTGGGCTGCTGAACCTCTTTTTTATATATTTTTCAAGTAGACTGGCAAAAAAGCAAACTATTTGCAAAAATCAAGTTAAATTGATTTTTAACAGAGTTCAGATGAAAGTTCTATCAATGAAAACCACATGTGCTTGCTTTCTCAGTTTAGCTGGGGAGGCTAAAGAATCTACCAGTTGTGGGGCATAGTAAGCATGGTCTAGAGAGACCACTAAATTATTGCTATGGTCTACTCTAAACACATGAAGTCATTACAATCTGGAAAAGGAGTTCTTAGCTGGCTTGATTTCCAGTTTATGTATGGGAGTCAAACAACTTAAGGCAGCAGGGTGGAAAAGTCCATTGGTCTACAAGGGCAAGACCTGAATTTGTGCTCAGGATTGAATTGAATTGAAGGTAAAGCAGATTATTATCCAAACTGCTAACTGGGATTTGATCTGAACCTGGTGGTCTAGGCATGCCTTAATAAAAACTCCCTTTTTACGACCCTGAAATGGATGGAGCTGAGCATTTATTGGTCAGATGCTCTTCCTGACATCACACAGAGTTTGCAGTAGATATTTTTTCTTTGAGCCCTAGTGGAGAAACAACTGTCGCTACCTAGGATTGAACTCTCAACCTTCTGAGTGAAAGGAGAGTGTCTTCACCGCTAGGCCAACACAGCACTCAGGGGTGCCCTAATATAGAGACTAAAATTACACAAAGGAAGCATGAGTGACATTATATGCAGAGGCATATTACAGAGAATATATTAATCAGGGGCTAATCTCTTTTCAGATGATAAGCACTATCACATATTGTTATGGGTAGACTAAAAATGAAAAAAGCTATCTTTTTTAGAAAATCACTGAATTTTGCACAGTTTTGTCAATTTTATTCTCCCATTCCATCTCATGAAAGAGCATAAGCTTGTGATTTCATGTTTAATTTTTAAAATAGGAGTTCTGAGATAATTATTCAGAGGTTTTGCAGATTCTGTCTTTAGCTCCTAAAAAAACACATATTTTTCATATTGGTGGTATACACATCTAGGCTGTATTAGAATACATGAATCTGCTTTCAGTTTCCATATTAAAATTATATATTAATTTAGAGAACTAATTAATACCATATTAAGTAGCATAGACATAAACAGGCATACCCACTGTTAGCCAACTGCCTTTAAATTAAAACCAAAATGTCCAAACTGAGAAAAGCATATTTCAAAATAGTCCCAAATTAATCCAGAAACATTTACTTTAAACTGCCTGTATTTCTGAAGCTATTACTTCATTAGTTTCTAGTATGAAAAGTAGCCCTTGTAATAACAGTTTACAGTACTGTATATATTATCAATTCCACAGAAGATAATAATTAGACAACATAATGAGAACTTCAGTTTAAATAAATTTTGAATGCACAATAGGGAATGGTTTTTTTCCCCTGAAGCAACCAGCACTTGAAAGCCTTATAAACTTGATTAACTAAAAAAAGAAACCAACAGGCTTGAGGTCACATAGAGGTCACCTAAAGGAGGGGAAGATATAACATTTTAACATCAAAAGCAGTATGCACTCTGATCTAGAATCCTTCACTGTTTTTTATTCCTCTCTTCCCCTCCATGCCAAACCTAGACTGTTTTGAACTTCATCTCCTGATGCACCATCTATCCAGACAAACAGATGGCCAGTTTGGATTCAAAGTAGGTTAAGAATTACAATGCATACATTTTATTTTGAAAGAGATTGAAAGCAACTGTACAATGAAGTCAATTCAAATTAATGTCCAATGTTTAAGAAAGTGCACATAATGGGCTCACAGGAAAAACACTTTTATTCAGAATAAAGTTGCACATCACAATAAAACATTTGGAAAGATACAGATCCATTGTATCTATGAGTAAGCCTCATCTAAACATTCAGAAGATCTAACTAGCTGGTTGATGTAGTGTATGACCAGTTTGATCTATCAGAATAAGGCAACATGTAGTTTTATCAGTTTTGGCTTAGCATATCACATACACCCAGCTGTTGTGATTTACAACTTAGTACCAATTGCAGCTTTTTCAACAACTCTTAGTTAAATAAACCTTGGCACTATGCAATGGATAAACTCTGTTGAAGTGAAGAACTTCAGACTTGGTTATTTAGAGGTATAATTTAAGGGGTAAATGAAGAGATGCTTCTGGAGAACATACAAGGGTCTTCTCTAGATGAGGTTTTCATGATGCAACTACTCTGCCTCATTCATAGAATGTTTACTCAGCATTAAGAATACAGCTTCTTCTAATGCTCTGTGTTTCCCCCTTCTTCCAGTTTATTAGAAGTGGAAAAACTGGACTAGCTGCATTGTGCCTTTGTTTGCTTGTATAAGGTTCAAATCCATCTGGAAACAGTCCAGTAGGTCAGCAGGGGATTTTTCTGAGTCAGATATGTTTCAGGGAAGATCCTAACTAATTTTCTACCTCTGAGAGTTAAGACATGAAGAAAGAGTCAAAACAATTTTTCTCAGCTGCCATTCCTGTGAAAGAACTACAAAATACACCAACGCAATGTTTTCACCACACTCCATTGCATCCATCTTCTTGTATGGACTAGCTCATCTCTCTTCTTCGGCCATAAATAATTGTGGAAACATTTCTAAGCCTCTACGTCTTGGAATGAAGTGTTTGGTTATCTTTCACCTCCTTCCAAAATGAAGGATGGGAGCAAAACATCAAAGAAACAATGGCCACTGTTTTGCTAGGTATTTGTTTCCAACTTAAAAAAAAACCTGATAGAACTTTGAATTCTATCTCTGTTTATCAGAAGACAGAGTTGGCTTAACCCTCTCAAGGGAATGAAAACGTAGAAGACAAGTATTGTAACAGAGCCTTGATATACTGCACTCCATTGGATTAGCAATTGGGTCCCAATGGAAAGTAACGCCCATTTGCTTTTGCTTCTTGACTGCACCAAAATTAATTTGTAAATTGCTTTCAAGAATGTTCTAAGATGTGGAGACATGGGGTGGGGATGGCAGGGAGTCAGCGTCTCCAATCTTTACCTGAAGGGTGAAAGATACACCTTTCCATGCCTATTCTTTCCAATGCAGAAGCCACAAAATAAAATAACTGAGTTTACAGTAGTTGACAGACTGTAAATTGTGGTATGGGACAACTCCCACTCTGCAGGAGTTTTTCAGCATGTGATAGGATTCACAGTCTATGCCAGGGGTCTTCAAACCTGGCCCTTTTATGAATTGCTCGCTGAGGAATTATGAGAGTTGAAGTCCACAAGTCATAAAAGGGCCAGGTTTGAAGACCCCTAGTCTAGGCTAAATCATTGGGGGTGGGGTGGGGCAGCTTTTTGATCGAGTAACTGACTCCACTGTGTTCCTTGTGAGGAGCTTGACCGTGATGTATAAAGCCACATTGCGAATTCTGTGTCTAGAGATGGAAAAAAACAAAGTGAAGATCCTGGGTTCCTAAGCCTGAGCAACGAGATTTTAATCTTTTGCTTTTCTGTCAGAATACAGAATACAGAATACTGTATATAGCATTCATGGACTCCGACTTTCCTCTAATTTTTGATATTGTTTTAACATTGGATGTTTGAGGTCCAATTATTTAAAAAAAAACCATCCAGAGCCTGTTCCCTGCCCTTATAGCTTTCATTGACTGACACTTGATTTTATGATAGATTTTTATTCATTTTTTTTAATGGCTTAATTTCTCCTGCTACTCCTGGGCTTTAATTTTTGGTTTGTTTGTTTGTTCTTCAAAGCTGGCGTGTAGTTTAGTTTATTAGAAACAAGTATTATAATATTTAAATAATTAAAAACTAGAGAGTAGAAGATTTCTCAATATATTCAAAAGTTTAAAGGGAGGTTAAAATATTGTTGCATTAAAAATACAGGTTCTGGTTCATTAAACATTTCAAGTGGAAAAAAAAATAAATTGGCTTCTATACTAAAATTTTATACAATCCACAAAAATAGATCTCTGAAAAAGAACAAAATACATAACAGTGAAATATATTCTAAATCCAACCCCCCCAAGTTACGAATCTGGCTTTAATTTCTATAAAATACTGGAGAGAGAGAAAGAGACTGGGTACTGTATTTAAATCTGGTTTTGAAACATGGAATTAGTAATCCAGCCCAAATTTAGACACAGTTAAACCCTTTTAATTTGAAGGACTTAAGAGCACCTGATCATGTGGGACTGTGACCTATTTTGCTGCTGTGAGATTTAAAGAGACAACGTTTGTTCCCACGTAGGCCTTTGTAAGGGCCCCTTTTGTTAGGTGAGGTTCCCAAAGTCTAAACTGGGATGGACTCAGATGGAAGACTCCAGGCCTGGCTTTCTTGCAGCCTGCTCCTTCTCTCGTAGCTTACATTCCCGCCACACGGTGAAAGGATTGACAAAAGCCAGAAACATTAACACTATGAAGGCAATGTTAACCTGGAAGGAGAGATGGAGAAAGAATGAAAACACCCAACCTTCAACCAAAATAATTCCAATAGAATTTGGGTCACTTCCCCAAGCTAGTAAAAGTCTTTCAAGCAATGTATCCTGGATCCTAACACCCCGTAGCCAGGGGTATGGTTGACATCCCGACAGGGAAAGGGATACAGAATACTTACATAAAAGGAATCCCCCTTTAGTGGGCCTTCGATCAGTGCAAAACAGGCATACTGTAGAAGGGACACCACAGCTGACAGTCCCATCACCAGACCATAGAGTTTCCCAAAGTGTTCAAGGGGAAAACTGTAAAACAAATTGTGAGCAGGAGGGAAGTTATGGAACAAATCAGCTCGGCATTTTTAAGTGACTTTTCCTCATTGTTGCCTTTATTGCAACTTGCCACTGCTCTTCACCTTTTTCTGAGCCTCCCTTCTTGATCTTTCTGCATCCCTAGTAGGATGAAGGAGGTAGGTAGAGCATTTGTTTGAACCTACTTCAGTGTTTCATGGCTCCCTCATACAAAAGAATGATAAAAAAAGGAAGGACATTTGGGTATTCACATACAGTACAGGTAGTCCTCAACTTACAACAGTTGATTTAGTGACCGTTCGAAGTTACAACATCACTGAAACAAGTGACTTATGACCATTTTTCACACAACCGTTACAGCACCCCCATGATCATATGATCAAAATTCAGATGCTTAACAATTAGTTCATATTTATGACTAAATTTATGGTTACAGTGTCCTGGGGGGGTCATGTGATCACCTTCTGACAAGCAAAATCATTGGGGAAGCCAGATTCGCTTATCAACTGTGTTACTAACTTAATAAGTGCATTGATTCACTTAACAACTGTGGGAGGGAAAAGTCATAAAATGGAGTACAACTCGCTTAACAAATGTCTCAGCAACAGAAATGTTGGTCTCAATTGTGGTTGTAAGTCAAGGACTACTTGTATTAAAATATATATCAATAGATTTAATTAATTGATATCTCTGGGGAAAGGCCCAGGCTTTGATATGACTGAACCAAGAAGTGTACTTTCTTCCTTGGTGATTCAGTTCTCACTGCAAAATACAAATAACAGGAAATAATCTAGCCCAGTGGTGGCGAACCTGTGGCACGGGTGCCAGAGGCAGCACTCAGAGCCCTCTCTGTGGGCACGCGCGCCGTCACCCCAGTCCTAGGCCTTCAGCTGGGTTTTATAAAACCTTTTTGCTTTAGGCCTCCACCACCGTGTGCAAAAAAAAAAAGTTCAATCAGTCAATTTCAACTTCTCGTGGGAAAAAAAAGGTCTTGCAAAGTTGGAATTGATTGATTGAACTTTTTAATCCCACCCAGTCTGACTTTACCACTGCAGCCACACCCACCCAATGGGCCACACCCAGCCAATGGGCCACACCCACCCGGCACCCGACGATGCATAAGTGGGTTTTGGGTTGCAGTTTGGGCACTCGGTCTCTAAAAGGTTCGCCATCACTGATCTAGCCTCATGCCTGTTTCCACATAAGTTAGTGTAAGTACTGCTGTCATGTCTCCACTTGTTATTAGCATAGTTCATCTATGTTATTAGACATTTGAAAAAACAGAATGCCCAATAAAGTGTTCAATAAAGATTGGAAGGGTATCTTAACAGAACTCTAAAAATCTAAAAAAATGGGTGTTATGGTTATGTTATGAACTGCAGAACTTTTTTCTAAAGCAAGAAGAGGGGAGGAGAATTGGGCACGCCAGTTGCAATGCACACAGGAGGAAATCTTAACCTTTATTAGCAGTTTATATTAGCGGTGAAAACATGCAAATTGGAAAAGGCACAGATGGAACGTCCAATAGACAAGGACTGACTGACGACATTTTTCCTCATCAGAATTCATAATCCCCTGTGATAACTCTGCGTCATGCTTAACAATAGTCTTCCCTTCCTCTCCCCATTCCTCCCAAGTCTTTCTTCCCAATTTCTCTTACGCAATAGCCAAGAAGGCAGCATTGCCTCCATAGAGGAAGGAACGGCTCAGAACTTGTAAGATGAATGTGGCATACTGCACAGGCAGCACAGGAATGGAAGCACAGATGGAGAAGGCCAGGCACTGTAACACTGTAATGAACAGGGACAGGATACAAGAACGGAGATCAGCAACGGGATCTGGTGCCCCTGCAATGAAGAGAGAGAATTCAGCCAAGGAGAACTTCCAAGCACCAAAGTTTTGGCAGGGCAATCTAATCTGGAAGCTAAATCCCCACAATTCAAAGAGCATACCTGAATGACCTTCTCCCTTCTTTTGCCTGTGTTTGTGCCAGTCAAGAATAAGCCCATTCCAAGGGGCACAGAGGACTCCACAGAGCTGTGTGAAGGCGAATGCATTGGTGTAGTTACTCACTGTGGATTAAAAAAAAAAAGACATGGAAGATCAAAGATAACTGCAGTGTCATTCCAAAGGCAACTTCCCCAATGCAATGGTATTTTTTTTATTTCTGAAACTCATTGTAGGTGTTTAAATGAGGTTAGAATGTGTTCAGGTTTTGACTCTTTGGTCATCCAGTTCTCAGAAAAGCTCTCCCTTTGGATATGGAACAAAGCCTCTAACAAGAGTGATACGAAAGGAGGCTGGTAGTTCTCTCAGCTTGCTGGCCGGTCCTATCTAGCAATCAACAGCGGAGTTCTGCCATTATTCATATCTGAGTTTTAAAATGACACAATTTAAATCTTATTTCAGCAGCTTATCTCTGCTCGAAGACAGAGAAAAGCTTTCAGGGCAGGCCTCAGGCTATGTTTGATTACATCCTGACCCCATCATCTCAGGAGAGAACAACATTTTGGAAGAGAAATCACGTGCCTTTTGTTCCAGGAAGGGAGAAAAGGGGGCAACATAAATAAAACAGAACAGTGGAACATGTGACATATTCTAGGAGAAAACTTTCTTTCTGGGACTTAAAAGGTTTGCACATTATGCGCAGTGTTTCTCAACCTTGACAATTTTAAGGCATGTGGACTTCAACTCCCAGAATTCCACAGCCAGCAATGCTGGCTGTGGAATTCTGGGAGTTGAAGTCCACATGCCTTAAAATTGTCAAGGTTGAGAAACACTGTGCTAAGCCATGATTATATGAAAGCACTCTCTTTGGAGGAAAAATGGTTGGATTCCAGAACTTACTCAGGCAAAACCAAGCATATCACGGTTTAGTGAGATATGAGGACCCAGCAGCTGCATACTTCTTATAAGGCAGGAATATGCAATTTCCATCTGCTCAAAGATTGAACTAGGCTTTGTGTGGCAAATTAAGGACAGAAAGGAACTGAAATTACTCTGTTATGCTCCCCAAATTATTTTAAAAAGTAAAAACAAAAAAACCCCCCACAACTTGACCACAAAAAAAAACTTGCTGTAAGCTGATGGGACTCTGGCTCACCCTTCCATTGTAAAGCAGTGTCCTTTGGCAGGTTTCTCCCCCCCCCCATATTTTCCATTTGCTGCCCCAGTCAATACTTCTTTTAACTGTCCCTATTCATTTTTCGTAGTCGTCTTTCTTATTGCTTGCTTCTCATTTACCTTAAATTTATTAGCCATTATGTATCTTTTCCTATTCTCTCCTCTTCCCCAAGGACCACTTTCCCTCCCCACAATTCTTTGGGTTCCCTCAGTACCGAGGCTGGCGTCCTTATTTGCGAGTTTCGTCAGCATGGGATTGAGGGTGCCAATGAAGAGGTAATGGCGCAGCTGCATCACTGACAGCCATATCAAGTGCCAGAAAAATAACATGGAGAAAGCACATTTCCAAAAGGATTTAACAGGCGGCTGCTTGGCGTCTGATCCAGTCTCAGCATCACCTAAAAAAAAAGAAAAGTGGATGTACTCTGGAATTATGTCCAGTCTGTTTATTATATCACAAACTCAGAATGTCTTCACACAGAAGACTAGTTGCTACTGTTTCTCTGACTGCACTTCCAGGATTAAATAATTATAAGTCACACACATGTAGATTTATGTTTTAATTAATGCCAGGGGAAAAAGGTTTGGTTAAGTAGGGATGGGATAATTATTCCTATTGACTTCAAACCAGACCCACCTAAAAAGTATGTGAAATAAGTTCTAGGGTACAGAGGACATCAAAAGTTGAACTAACTATGCCTTTGGTAACAGTTGCTGCAATGTATGAAGTTGCAAAGCGCCCTCTCGCTTTTCTACCAGCCTCTGATCAATTGGCTGGCAGGGTACAAAGCTGCTGTTTCTCACTAGCAATTTGCAGCAGGGTCACTGGGAGGAAAAAGGAAACAGTATTTCGTAGTAACATGACATTAAATATGATTAATATCTTGCTGGAACTTCAAGTAGTAGATCCCACATCCTGGGGAAACAATAAAAAGTGAAAAATTATGACATTTGAGCTCATTCTTCCTATCTGCTCACCCATAAAAAACAGTTGACTGCAATAGCCTAGAAGCACATGGTGACTTGGGAGCTGATCATGTTCCGCAATGCCTAACAGCTAAGAAAATGGGTAATTCAAACTTGACTTCGTGTGTGGAACTCTAAAGAGAAAGAATGAGGCAAAAGAAGGAGAATAAAGGAAACTGGATACAAAAAAAGGAGCATCTCTCAATCCTGGATGAATTGTGTAGTCCAGTGAAGGCTGCCTCTGAAATATACATGGAGGCAGACTCATATTTTATCATTACTTTGCAGAAGAACCTAAAAATTACACAGAAGAATGGCCCAGCCATTCCAAATAATGTAACCCTAGCTAAATAGGAGATCCACAGGTGGTTGGATTAGAAGAC
>NW_015386927.1:21723-23470 GCF_001527695.2 Protobothrops mucrosquamatus | reverse complement strand
AAAAAAAGGAGCATCTCTCAATCCTGGATGAATTGTGTAGTCCAGTGAAGGCTGCCTCTGAAATATACATGGAGGCAGACTCATATTTTATCATTACTTTGCAGAAGAACCTAAAAATTACACAGAAGAATGGCCCAGCCATTCCAAATAATGTAACCCTAGCTAAATAGGAGATCCACAGGTGGTTGGATTAGAAGACCTCCAAGGTCCCTTCCAGCTCTGTTTTTCTATTATTCTGCCTCAGCCTCTACCTTTGTCAACTGTCTCCTTGATGGTAGCTTGTTCTTCTTTGAGTGCTGACTCATGATGTAGATTATTTGAGTCTTGGGCTTCATCTGCAACTGTGATCTTGGGGGAGCCTTGTTCCTCATATGTGCGGTAGGAATGGGAAATCCCAGGACAGTTCAATCTGCAGATACAGGAAATATGACACATACCTTGTTCTTCCCTTGGCCTTGTGAACCTATTTCTACATACATCTTGTGTACAAAACTTAACAAATGTTATATATGCAAAGAAAAAAGGAAAAGGATTTACGAGTAAGCTTTTATTAATTCTTGAAGCTATTGAACCATAGTATGAAAATGCAAAACTGAAATGAAATTAGTCAGTGTCAATACATATTCTACAACATGTATACACATTAAGTGGATAATCAAACATACAAAGCAAAAGGCAGGAGAAAGCCTCAGAGACCCTGAAAATTGTGTTTTCTGGTACAAACCACTTTCCGTGTCACATTTGACTTAATAATTGTTCTTTCTAGATCAATTACTGCTTTCCTTTACTCTTTCTTTGCATTAGTATCTCTGAAAGGTGAAAAAGAATTACTGGTCTGCTTGCTGATACTGACATCTACCTTTATTTGGAAGTAAATCCATTAAACAGACTGCCCCGGTTCAGATATAATGCAATGGCATAATGTCATTTATTTGGTTTTGGCACAGAATGATGAGTTAACTCACTTATTACGGCTCAGCATAATGCATGAACTACACCAGCAGAGTCAGTCTATATCTGGCACACAGATTGATCTAATTGCAACTCCTCTTTGAAGAAGCGAAGCTCCTGGAGCAATCAGGAAGAGAAACAAGGTGAGAAGACCAAGGATGCCTTTGCAAAGATTATTTGAAATTAGTGGAGGAAAGGCCCACTTGGAAGCCCAGAAGAGGCAAGTAACTGGAAAGTTCAGCTCTTCATCCCTTGTTTCCCTCCTGATTTTCACTCACAAGAAGTGGCTTCATCAATCCAAAGTGAACTTAGAGAATTATGAGATGTATTTCATGAAATATGAAATTAAGTGTCCATATTTGCAAATAAACATATAGAGGGCTGGCTTGCTAATGACACTTATCTAAGCTGCAGGCATACTTAATTCAATTAAATGGCATGAGTCATCCCAGTGCAGGCTGCCTGTTCTACTGTTAAGTTCAGATGTTTCTGAAATTTTTGTAGCACCTGAGCCAGAAACTTGACACAACAACTCAGGAACAAAAACGCTTAAGGTGAATAGGCAGGCACAAGAAAAATTATGAATCTAAAATTGTTAACCAAACAATGCATGGATGTGTCTTTTAACTTAAATAGCAGCTGGATGTTAAGAATAGACCTACTGGTGCAGCTTTTCTAGCCTCAAATTACTTTTGCACACCAAACTGCTGTTAAAGGTACAGTGACAATCAGATGCAAAACACATCCCTAGACAAATCCAAGGACAGGCTTTCACAGTGCATGCCTAAAATAGCAC